>NW_007035674.1:28173-136692 GCF_000164805.1 Carlito syrichta | reverse complement strand
CCCCCTTCCCCCCCCCCCCCGAGGATTTTTTGGCTATTCATGGTCGTTTATGTTTCCATATGACTTCCTATATTGTCATTTCCAGGTCTGAGGTGAATGCTGCTGGTAATTTAGTGGGTATTGTGTTAAATCTGTAAATTGCCTTGAGTAGGATGGACATCTTAGCAATGTTGATTCCTCCTATTCATGAACATGGAATATTTTTCTATGTTTGTGTCATCTTTGATTTCTTTGAGCAGTGTTTTGTGGTTTTTGTTGTAAAGGTCTTTCACTTTTCTGGTTAGGAAGATGTCAAGGTATTTCACTTTTTTGTGTGGCTTTATGAATGGGATTGTGTTTTTTATTTGTGTTTCTGTTTGTTTATTGTTGGTGTTATTGAGAATGAGTTTTGCACACTTATTTTATACCCTGAAATTTTGCTAAAGTCCTTTATCAGTGCAAGGAGGTTTTTCGACAGATTCTCTTGGGTTTTCAGTGTATAAAGAGGGATAACTTAACTTCCTGTTTTTCTATTTGTATACCCCTGATTTATCTTGCTAGGACTTCCAATACTATGTTGGACAGGAGGAGTAAAAGTGGGCATTCTTGTCTTGTTCCGATTTTCAGGGGAAATGGTTTCCAATTTCTGTCTGTTAGGAGTATATTGGCTGTGGGTTTCTCATAGATGGCTCTTACTATTTTGAGATATGATCCATCTATGCCTGGATGTTCAAGGGTTTTTATCAAGAAGGGATGCTGGATTTTGTCAAAAGTTTTTTCCACAATGATGTAATCATGTGTTTTTTGCTTTACATCTGTTGATGTACTTAATTACATTTATGATCTTGTAAGATGTTGCACCCACCCTGCATTCCAGGGATGAAGCCTACTTGGTCATGGTGGATGATTTTTGAGATGTGTTATTAAATCCAGTTTGCTAGAATCTTGTTGAGAATTTTAGTGTCTATGTTCATCAAGGATATTAGCCTGTAGTTCTTTTCTTTGGATCTTTACCCAGTTTAGGTAAATGTAATGTTAAATTCATAAAATGATTTAGGGAGAGTTCTATCTTTCTTGATTGCCTGGAATACTTTCAGTAGGATTGGTATCAGCTCTTCCTTATATGTCTTATAGATTCTGCTGGAAAGTCATCTGGTCCAGAGCTTTTATTTTGTAGGTAATTTTCTTATCACATAGTTGATTTCCAGGGTTGTTATTGGTCTATTTAGAGTCTCACTTTCTTTTTGTTTCAACCTGGGGAGGTTGCGTGATGTCAGAAAGTCCTCCAATTCATTAATGTTTCCAGGTTTGTTTTCATACAGGTGTACATGGTAACCTCTGATAATCTTTTGTATTTCTTCGATGTCAGTTGTGACTTCATCTTTTGCATTTCTGATTGTGTTTATTTGGGTTTCTTCTCTCTTTTTCATGGTCAGTCTAGATAGAGGTCCCTCAATCTTATTTATCCTTTCAAAAAACCAGCCTTGGTTTCCTTGATTTTTTTGTATTATAATTTTGTCTTCTATGTACCAAATTTGGTTTATTTTGGTGATCTGAATTCTTCTGCTGAAGTTAGGGTTTTGGTGGTCTTGTGTTTCCACCTTCCTTAGGTGATTTGTTAGGCTGTTAACTTCTGATCTTTCCATTTTCTTCGTGTGTGTTCCTAGAGATATGAATTCCCCTCTTAGGACTACTTTCATGGCATCTCAGAGATTTTAGAAAGATGTGTCTTCATTGTTTTCAGGTATCTTTTAATATCTGTTTTATTATTTGTGTTGACCCAGGAGTTTGTTTTGCATCATGTTCTTTAGTGTCCATGTCTTTGTGGGCTGGGAGAGCTTTGTTGGTATTGATATTAATTTTTGTTCCACTGTGGGCTGAGAAAGTGCATGGCAGAATTTCAATCTTATGGAATGTATTTATACTTGATTTATGGCTGAGGATGTGATTGATCTTAGAGTATATTCCATGTGGTGCCAAGTAGAATGTATATTTCATGGTTGTTGAGTGGAGTGTTCTGTCGGTATCAATTAAGTCCATTTGGTTAAGTGCTACATTGAGTTTCCAGATCTCCTTGTTGATTTTTTGTCTTGATGATCTGTCTAGGATTTAGTGGGATGTTTAAGTCTGCAGCTATGATAGTGTTAGAGTCAATATTTTTTTTTAGTTTACCTTTTTTTTGTAAAGACTGCTTTACGAAAGTTGGTGTTCCTATGTTGGGTGCATATATATGTTTAGGATGGATATTTCTTGCTGATGGACTGAACCTTTTATCATTGTATAGTGACCTTCCATATCTTTTTAATTTTTGATAGCTTAAAGGGTATTTTGTCTGATATTAAGATCACAACTCCTGCTTTGTTTTGTATTCTGTTTACCTGAAATTTTCTTTCCCATCCTCTTATTTTGAGTCTGTGTGTGTCCTTTCTGGTGAGGTGAGTCTCTTGGAGACACTATATTGAAGCCTCATGATATTTTATCCAATTTACTATTGTATGTCTTTTCAGTGGTACATTTAGTCCATTCACATTCAGGCTAATTATTGAGATGTGAGAATTTATCCCTGTCATGAGGTTCTTATAGAGTTTGTTGTTGTTGCTGCTATTTGTCCATTTGTTTGTTGTTTTTCTTTAGAATTTTGCATTGATTCATGTGTGTTTTCAATCTTTTTCCTGCATTTTTGTGAAAAGTGTTGTCATTCTCCTTTTCCTTACCTCTGTGTTTAATATTTTCTTAAGTGTTTCTTGTAGAGTTGGCCTGGTAAGTAAGTGTAAACTCTTAGGGATTGAATGTCTGGAAAGGATTTTAATTCTCCATCACTGATGAAACTTAGTTTAGATGGGTTGGTAATTCTTGGTTGAAATTGTTTATCTTTGAGAACTTTGAAGATTGGGCTCCAAGCTCTCCTAGCCTGAAGTGTTCCTGTAAATAAGTCTGCTGCTATTCTAATTGGTCTTCCCTGGTAGGTACTCTGACCTTTCTCTCTTCCTTCCTTTAAGATTTTTTCTTTTATATCTACTTTGTGTAGGTGGATTACTATGTGTCTAGGAGTTGGTCTTCTCATTTGTTGTCTTGCAGGAGTTCTCTGAATCTCTTGTGTTTGAATGGTCACATTATTGATGAGATGAGGGAAGTTTTCTTGGGTAATTTCATGGAATGTTTGTTCCAGGGTGGTCTCTGTCTATTTATAATCTCTAGTTATATCTTGATATCTGGGTTTGTGGTTTGAGACCAGTCATTCTGGGGGCTCTTTATTGTTTAAGTTCTAAAGTCTGTATTCTCAGTGGCTGATTTCCCAGGGGTTTGTGTGAGACACATATTCTTCCTTTAGTTTTCCATCATTTGTGTAGGTTTTCCTCCCCCTCTTTCTTATTTTATTTTATTTTATTTTTTACCTCTTCTTTAATTCTGTTGTTCAATGGTGGAGGGATAGCTTTTATTTATATTTGCTCAATCTCCTATTCTTCCTTATGTAGATCCTCTGGCTTTGTTCAATTCTGAGCTGGACAGGGGGTGGTGGCTTGTGCTTTTTGCAGGGTGGAGCTGTGATTCAGAAGCTACCTGCAGATCCCAGTATCTGCTGACAAGCATGTGGGTCCCCTGGAACCCACTTCTCACCGCCTTACAATCTGTCCATGCAGTGGGAGTATCTGTTTGCTCCCTGAAAGCAAAATGAGATAAGAAAAGGGAAAATAATAGAAAAAAGAAAGAAAAAGATGAAAGGGAGGTGGCGAGAGAAGAAGAATAGAGAAAACAAACGTACCAACTAAGGAATAAACAAAGAGACAAAGACAGAAAAAGCAAATAAGACAAAAACATACAATCATATAAGCAAAAACCCCCCTGTTGGTGTATTTTTCATCAAAAATACCCATACATAAACAGAAAATCTACAAAAATACATTAAAATAACAGAAACAAAGCAAGTATAAAAACAAACAAAAGCATAAAGAAAGAGAGAAGAAAAAAATCTAAAATTAAAACAAACAAGAAGAAAAAAAAAAAAAACCCTCACTCTGTGGCCATTTTGTGACACAAGGTTTCTTTCAGGCCTCCATCTTAGGGCATGGTTCTGGTCTCCAACCCCTTCCTTATACTTTCAGTACTGCTAATAAGGTTGCTCTCAGCATGGGACAGATGCCCCATGGACTACTGTGAGAGGAGGATGGATCAGATCTAGGCTCACCCTACTAGCTGCTATTGCTGTCAAGTCTCCCACTCAGATCTGAAGTGTCTGTGCCTGTTTCAGCATGGGGGAGGGACATCTGTGTCTCTGAGTCTGATGAGAAGATAGCCTCTGGATCCCAAGATGGAATTTGGGTGGAGCTCAGTGAGGCAATGCAAGCCTCTACGCAGTCCTGGAACTGAGAGGATGGCGTCCGTGGGCATCTCATCACTGGCATTGGAGCTTTATTCCAGATTTCCATGACCTGTCTTCTCCACAGTTCCTCCTGACTGTGCCCGGTCTGCTAGTGCAGTGATGGCGTGGGCCAGGTGGCAGGTGGTGAGGGGTGGTTGTTTTCTGCTGCCTCCTCTCAAGAGAGCCCTAAGAAACTCAGATTAACTTGCATGCCTGGGTCTCCAAGCTCACAGTGGCGGGGGGTTTCAGTCACCTTTGGAGGAGAGTCCTGGGTGCATGAACCCGAGTCTCCCCTCAGACGAACTTTCACTCACCCCGCTGGCACACACTCACTGAGGCAGAGAGTCTTTGTGGACACTCTCTTTTGCACATACTCTCACAGTCTAACCTGTTCCATTGCCATCTTACTCAGAAACCTTGTAAACAGACTTTATGATTAATAAATTTTACTCTGTATTTAGAACACTTTCTCAATTTTAACTACAGAAATGAAAATATACAGGGATACAAAGAAAAATATTATTTGGAGCATTTGACTTGAAGAATGAGTGAATAACATTTGTTTTTCATATAAATTAAACATAAATGACCAAAGAAAAATATTTTCCATCTAGTTATAACTCCAGGAAATAAGGTTTAGGGTATAATTTCCTAAATTTATGTTTAATAGATCATTAATGTCCTGAAAGTTTGTTAATAGGCATTTCTTAAAACTAAGGTCCTGTAATCAAATGAGTTTTGGAGACTTGAATTTCAACAAAATTTAACAGGTTTATTTTACAGCTAGTTTTTCAGAGCCATTTCATATATTGATATATTGTATGATCTCCAGGAAGATGTAAAATATGTAGTGTTTCCTAAAGTTCTTTCACTAATAACTTTTCTTATACAGAATTTTAATTAACACATGATATAATATAGTTTGTGGAAAAAATATAATGGAAGATTTCTGCTGCTACATTCAAGTAGGCCCTAATCCTCTGCAATGATTAGCTGTCTTCTATTTTGCTTTTGCATGGTTTTGGTTCTCTTAAAAATTTCTTTATATTTTAAACATAAAATTATCTTTTATTGTTTTCTTTTTATATCTGAGAATTGAAATCAAGAATTTTAAAAATATGTTTTTATGAGTAGTAGTCTCTCATAATAAGACACATAGATAATTTATTTATTTGTTTTTATTACAAAAGTGTTCAGACATACAAAAAAGCATAAGAAGAATATCATGAATACCTGTGTAAGTATTGAATTTTAGAAATAAAATGTGATAATAAAGGAGAAGTTTCCTAATCCTCTCCTACTCCTTACCTGCTATATCTGAAAGGAGATATTTGTTGAATTTGCAAACTTTAAATACATATCTTTAGTTCTACTACATAAATGTTTTATATGAATGGTATGACACTGCCAGTATGCCCCTGTACCTTCCTTCTTTCCCAATAATGTGCTTGTGAATTCTTCTGTTTTGATATTTTAATTAAAGAAAACCTTGGCAAACTCACAATCTCTTGTGAGATTCTTTGTATTGTTTAAGTCTTACTTGATGGCCTACTATTTGGTGAATTACAGACATCTGATTTATTCCCAAGAAACATGTCTATTCCCCAGTATTTGAATGCTATTCTATACATATTTATGAAATATGGACATATGTTTTTATTCCATGGGTTCAACATTCCATGAACTTACACATTTATTTTGTCTTCAGACCTATCAACAACTGAGAGGAATGTTTGAAAATTTTCCACATCCAAGTGCAGAAATTTTCTTCATTTTGACTTAGTTTTGTCAGTTTCTTCTTTTTTTTTTTTTTACTTTTTGTTTTGTGTCCTTTTAAATCTATATTTTAGGTGAGAAGTGTTTAGAATTGTGTCAATTTAACTTGTTAATTAAATTTTTAATTATTATACTGTGCTTCAATTTATCTTTGGTAATTTTCTTCTTTAAATCTATTATGTTTAATAGTTATATAGCCATATCTGATTATCACAACTTTGCTTTTTAATATTCTTAAATATTTCTGTTTTAAATCTGTCTCTTATAAATGTAATGTAGCTATAATATTTTCAATCAAACCTGAAAACATCTATTTCAACTGACGTATTTATTTACTTAATACCTATTTTGCTTTTAAATGTACTGCACTTAGTACTAATAAATACTTCTAGCTTTTAATTTTTCCTACTTTTTCTTCTTCCTTTTTTAATATGAAAGTGTCTTATTTTGAAATGTTTGAAATATTTTTACTTTATAAGTTTTTCTCTACTGGTTTGTAATTATACTTTGATTTTTAATTTTCAGTAGTCAGCCATAAAAACTTAGCATGCATATTTGACTAAGTCTAAAGTAAGTCAGTATCTCTAAGCTCCTTCAGAACCATTTAGTGTGTTTTGACTCCCAGCAGCCTCTTCTAGTTTACATATTATTGTTTTCCCATCTTTTAATACCAACAGAGCAATCTTGGTTTTACTCCTCATGTTATTATTACTATTATATTATTCAGTTTTTTGCTTAGATTAATTCATGCATGTATGATTTTTCCTTCATCTTTATTACTTCTTATATCTCATTTTTTTCATTCTGGTTCAGTTTCTTTTCAGAGATTTATTTATTGAAGGTCCATTGGTGATAAATGCTCACTTTTTTCCTAAAATATTTTTATTTTACCCTTTTCAGGTGAAAAATCTATTTTTATACATAATTTTGGATAAGCAGTTATTTTCACTCAGAACTGTGTTGTAACATCCTGTTGCCTTCTGGATTCTATTATGACTGTTGAGAGTCTGCTTAAATTTACTATGATGGATCTAGATAGTGACCGAGAGAATTAACCATCAGATTTCTAAGTTATCTTGTATTCAGGAAGCTGCAACTCAGAGCTCAAGCCTCCACCCATTACTGACAAATCACTGCCCTTTCATCCCCTGAAATCCCAAGGATTTAAAAGTGTTTTAACCCAAAGAGTACTGGAAAATTTTTAAGTAGCCTTCTCACCCTCAGTTCTACCTCTTGCTTCCCATCTACCCCTTACTTCAATGACAATGAAAGAATTGAAAGAGCTTTAGATCAAAAAACTCTGGGTAGTTTAGGTGTAGCCACTACATTGGACATTCTGGGATGAGGGATGAGCAACTCTCTAAAAATGTGACAACCAAGTAATAAAGATGCCTTGGACCTTTGGTTAGATGTGTCTGGGAAATAATTCATCTTTTTTATTAAGGGTATGATTCACCAACAGCAACAACAGATGACCAGGCTAGACTAAAATGATCCTTTACCCATTTGACAGAATTAGATATGCAACCAGGACATTTGGGAACTACAGAAAGACATTGACTGCATTTCTCTATGTGCAATATATAGAGAACATAGGCATTTATGTTATGAGTAATTAGGGATGTGAGATTTTGTGTAGATGGAGAACCTTGTAATGCTATAATTTCTCATAACCACTAAGCTGGGGAAATGGGATATAACTAAATAGCACAAGGTTTTTTGGAACCTCTCAAAATTCCTCCTATTATTTACAAAATAATGCGTGTAAGGGGGTGGACAGAGGTAACTTGGAACATATCACAACCTTCACCTACTCTCTGCCTGACCTTTAGGATTTGTGGATCTCGACTGACTAAACTGACTTTTCCTAGTCTTTCTCAATAACTTGTGTGCTACCCAGGGTATCCATGGGGCTTACAAACAGTCTATATATTGTCTGAATCCCATAGGTATTATTGTTAGCACACTTAGGTCCAGGGTGAAACTACCTCATGGAAAAGTCTCCTCTCCTTGGGAGGGTAACTAGACACTGGGAAGAGCTTCAACAAACTGACAAACCTCATGTCACCATCAGTAAATGTTTGATTCCTGCTGCTACAATTAATCTCATACACTCTCTGGCCAGGAAAGTGGTAGTTCTGGTCCAATTTACTATCAGTCACATCATCCTTTCCTCAGCATCACTCATTACTGGCTAGCTACTGTCTCTTATATGTCTTTTCTTCGCCCCTCACTGGCACAAAAATGACCAAGTTTATGTTTCTGGAAGGAACTTTTACCTGTTTTGGGGTTTCCCATGTGTTGCATCACTTTAGCTTTTGCCTTTGACTACATTGAGCAACCATTCTCTTGCCATCACCTGGAGCAGATTTTTTTTTTAAAACCATTAATTGGCATCTGGCACTTTTTCCTAACCAGTCAGATTTTTCCAATCTCTAACAGCCCATTAAAAAATAAAAACCTGTTTGTTTATTCTTATTTGTTTATTGGATTGTTTGAGTTGATGTGGAGGTACGAGAATGATTGAATGATTTAATACTTTCTATAATCTTTTTTTTTCTTTCTCATGATGTTTACCAGTGGATTATTATTATCAGAAGCATTTAAGTCTTTACGTTTTCTTCTATAAATAAATAGCATCATCCTCTGAGTTCAAGACTTCTTTTACATGAAATTTGCATAAAATGATATTTAAAAATGACCTGTGAGCTCTCTGAGTAGGGCAAATACATGAGAGCTTTATCATAGACATCAAGAAAGAGGAAGGGAATTTAGGCCTAAAGTCAAATCGATGTCAAAGTCAACCAAAGTAAATGATTAAATGGAGGTACTTTGTAAAACCTGTATCAATAAGTAGGTATTGATGTTGATTTAAGAAATCTGAAATGGAATGCTCAGATAATTAAAAGTACTCCTTGAAGCATTTCTTTCTTTTTATTTTTTCTTTCTCTCACAGGCTGAGGAACACCCAACTGGAATTTTGTGATACATTTACAAAGTAAAAATGGAATTTCCATGAATTATGCACTAAGTTCTTAACAGCACATAGTCTCTGTCACTGGAGCCATTGTCACTAACCCCCACATTTTGTGTCTCCATCCAAAAAAGAGAATGTTCATGCTGTTAGATATGCCATATTGAATTATAGGAAAGAAATATGCAGAATAACCAGCTACCTAATAGGAAACCAAGGCACTAAAATTGCACATTGAATGTGTTGTTCAGACGAAAACCACTAAATTCGCTTTGATTTGTACAGTAGATTTTCCTGTCTGAAAATTATGGGCTGGCATTTCAAAGTAACATTTTAGAAGAGGAAAATGGATATTTTAGAAGACTATTTCTTTCTGTATACACTGTCAGAATAGATTTTTTTTTTCAGACAGTGAAAATCCCTATACGCTGGAATCTGTCTTTGAAGGCGGAAGGGAAGCAATGGAAAATATCATGTATCTTAAATACATCTTTCTGTATCTTATGCCCCAATGGTTTTTATTTTAATAGCATGGCCTCAGAGAGATTGATTTTACAGCTGCTGAAGACTGTCTGAATATGAGGAGCAGTTTCAGTAAGAACAATAGAGAGTAAACAAAGCTAAGATACCAAAAGTGAATGCCACAAATTCTGAATAGAACATGACGTGGATAAACTGATTTGTTCTACTTCATTAAGTTACATTGAAGTTAGAGAAGTTTGTAGTACTTTGCTGTACATAGAGGTCAAATGGTATATGTTTTTATCAAATTGAATTCTAAATGTTAAAAGATATGACAGTGAATAATAGGATTACAGTAGAGTGGTTAGGAGAGTGTAATCTTTGCAGTCAGACTGAAACTGAATCCAAATCCCAACCGTATCATTTACTAGTTGAGTGTAAGAAAGTTCTTTAACCTAAGTTGCATATCTCATATCCCTCTGTGTCACAGGCTAATTGTTGATTCTATGAAGAGTGAGAACTAAATACATTATCATCAAAATTAAATAAATTTTTAAAACTTAGCATAGTGCCTGGCATGCATACATTAAGTTCATGGCAAATGCTACATATTATTTTTATTTGTTATTATTATAACCAAAAAGCCATGCTCTGATATCAAAAACTCTGATATCAAACTTTTCCAAATTTTTATTGTAAATTCATATTATTAGGAGCTTGGTAAATAAAAGTTATTGACCATACGTTTTAGAGAACTGTAGAAAATTATATTTAGCCTTTTAAAAATGTTATCTCAGCTCTGCTTTATCCACTTCCCTGATTATTTATAAATTTTGAACACTTCTTCCAAAAGTAAATACTTGTCAGTTCTCCTAATGGCCTCTGAGGAGAGAGGTGTCAAGTATTTCATGTGAAACCTATTTTAGTGTTTAATCCTGCTGAGCCTGTGTCTCCACAATCTGACACTCAGTGAAAGCAATAAATGGTGACCATATCATCATGCGCTTAGATCCATTCCTCAAAACATTCTAGTAATCCATTCCTTTCATACCTCTCTGTGAAAAGATTTATACTCAGAACAGTTGTATGTTTGTATGTGGGCGTGCATATGCCTGTACATTCAGAATGTCAAGAATGAGCCTGTCGGTGATCTTACATGAAATCTTCTTGTGGAACAGTCAAATGTTTGTTAGAATTGCACTGGTCTTGTCTTTTAGGGAAACAACATAGTGCATTTTATCTATGTGCTACCAGATCCAGCAAATCCATAAAGCTTTTAAATTTTAGCTTCAAGGGGCTCATGTGCAGGTTTGTTACGTGTGTGTACATCACATAATGATGAGATTTTGGCTTCTATTGAATCTATTATCTAACTAGTGAAAGTGGTACCCAATAGGTAGTTTTTCAACTTTGTTCACCTCTCTCCTTCCCCATTTTAGGAGTCTCCAGCATATGTTGCTGTTCTCTTCCTCATGCTCATGTGTATCCAGTGTTTAGCTTCCACTCATAAGTGAGAACATGCAGTATTCAATTTTCTGTTTCTGCATTAATTCACTTAGAATAATGACCTCTAGCTGCATCCACATTACTGCAAAGGATAGGATTTCATTCTTTTTTGTGACTGCATAGTATTCCGTGGTGTATATGTATCACATTTTCTTTATCCAATATACCATTGATTGGCACCTGGGTTGGTCCCATGTTTTTCTATTGTAAACAGAACTGCAATAAACATACAAGCGCAGACTATTTTTGGTAGAGTGATTTATGCTGTTTTTGGTCTATTCATAGTAGTGGGATTGCTGGGCCAAATGGTAAATTTAGGCTTAGTTCTTTGAGAACTCTCCAAATTGTTTCTTATTGGATCATATATGAATACAGAAAGAGTTTTTGAAAGGTGTTTATTTGATTGGCTAAAGAGACCTATTCTAGATTTTTAGTTCTCCTTGGATTGGTTAGAACTCTTTATTCAAAAGTATGAGAAATCTACTTCATTAAGATTTATAAAGGGAATTTTTTATAAGGAAGTTTAAGACAAAGACACCTCATGAACCCAAAGGTAGGATAACACTCAGGTCTCAAAAAGAGAGATTGCCATCAGGACTTGTCTAACCTTCAGAAACCCTGTAACTCAGATTTGTGTTCGTGGAAGATGGCTGGATTACTTCTTCTAAGTTAAATATCCCTGTTCAAAGGATTTTTTTTAAAAAATTCACTTAATTTAATGTGAAGTCCTCATTTTTTTAATTCACAGGGGAGAAAAACTTAGGAGAGGGAAGATGGGGTCAAGTGTACCATGGGGTTAATAAAGCTGAACATAGAAGTAAGATTGTGTTGGGTAAATATAATTATCTAGGAGCTTCACTTTCATGTTTGTATGGAATTAAATTCATGTTTGTAACATGGTGCATGGCCAAATTAATGTTTACTTAGTGTGTTGGAATCATTAAATGCTGAAGAATGGTAGGAAATTTTTCAACAACCATACTTTCTTACTTGCAGCAGAAATAAAAACCAAGTTCCCAAATTTGCATCCCACAATCTGTGGCCTCATACTGGACACCCATGATTCGAGGGATTCAAGTATGCATAGATTTAAATATAATTTAAATGTACAAAATAATTCTATCCATAGTATCTTGCAACATATACATTATTTTAAAATATTTGTGCATGTCCCTGGGATTAATGCAATATATATAGTTTAGCAATTGTGTATTATTGTATATTTTCTCCATCAAAACAAATTAAAGTATTATATGAAGGGGTTCCTTTTAATGTTATGACCTTAAATAGAGGTTTATATAATTTCAAAAACACTAAATTTTATTCCTTTTTATTTTACTCTAGTGCTTGACTGGATTTCATTCTTGAGAGTATGAAGTAGCCCACTTCCCTATATGAGGGTAGTAGAAATTGAATGTAATTTATTCTTAAGTTATTTTTATTATATAATCTTCAATACACACAAAAGACTACATATGCTATAAAGAGATTATCTACTCTTATATGTAGGAAAAATGAAATGTGTGGGTCCATTTTTATTCTAACCCACACATGTTAGTTCATAGAATTTCTTTTTTAGACATATACATACCTAAGTTCTAAAAATCAGATACACTGAACAATAAATTTCATAAATCTTGACTACTTTTGACACTCTGAAATTATAAAAGAAGGCAAATGGTTAGTAATTTTGTGCATCATTGAATTCATTTAATTTTTTGAATGTGACAAAACTAGCTATCAAACTACATGAACAACTCATGATTTTTCTTGCAATTCAGCGAGGTTTTAAAATTTTTCTGTTACTAAAATGCTCTGAAAAATAATCAGAGACCTTATGGACCAGTGGCATAAAGTATGTATTGGAATAGGATTTTGCCTGGACTTATTTTTAATAAAGTCTTCCAAAGACTTACATCCCAAAAGAACTCAGAGGGCTATTTTGTCAGTGTTTGTGATGATAAAATTAAGCACCGTCCCCTGAAGACTACAGGGAGCAATAATAAGTTGGCCATAAGTTGTAGTTTCTCTTCCTTCATAGACACGTTTTAAATTTCACTTCATTGTTGATTTTTATTATATTTATGTGGAATTTATTGGGGGTTTATTTCTAAGTCTTTTTCATATAATGAAAGCTTTCTAAAAATACATTCACTTTTAAATTTTAGAGTTGTCAGGTACGTCCGGGGATTTACTTCATAAGTAAATTGTGTGTAGGTGAAGTTTGGGCTTCTAGCAAGCCCTCTCTTCCCTTGGTAGTGAATCTGGTGCCTACTATGTGGTTGTGTGTCCCATAACCCTCTTCCCTCTCTCCCTCCTTTAGCAATATCTAGTGTCTGTGGCCCCATCTTTGTGTCGTTGTGACCAGTAATCAGGGCCTACTTATAAGTGAGAACGTGCCATATTTAGTACTTTTGTTTCTGTGATAGTTCACTTATAATGATGATCTTCAGCTATATCCATGTTGCTGCAAAGGATTTTTTCTTTTTTTTTTCTTCTGTTATGACTGTGTAGTATTTAACTGAGTATGTGTACCCTATTTTCTTTATCCAGTCTTTTTTTTTTTTTTTTTGAGTTGGAGTCTCACTCAGTCGCCTGGGTTGGAGTACAGTGGCACTCTCAGGGCCACCCCAGCATTGACCTGCTGGACTAAGGTGATGCTTCCGACTCATTCTACTTTTCAATGAGCATCTGAGTCGGTTCCATGTTTTTGCTATTGTGAATAGTGTGGCAATGAATATACATGTGTGGGTGTCTTTTTGATTGAACAATTTATGTTCCATTGGGTATATTCCCAGAAGTGGGATTACCTGGATTGTACAGTAGCTCAATTTTTAGATCTTTGAGAACACGGCACACTGATTTGCACACAGGTTGAACTAACTTACATTCCCACCCTCAGTGTAGAGGTGTTCCCTTTTCTCTGCAGCCTCATCAACATCTACTATTTTTTGGTTTTGTTTTTTTTTTTTTTTACTTTTTAATGATAGTCATCCTGACCTGTGTAAGGTAGATTCTCACTGTAGTTTTGATTGCATTTCTCTGATGATTAATGAGGCTGAACATTTGTTAATATGTTTGTTGGCTGATTGAATGTCTTCTTTTGAGAAGTGTTTTTCATGTTCTTTGCCTATTTTTTAATGGGGTTGTTTGTCTTTTTCCTGCCTTTTTCCTTTCATCTTTTTAGTTCCTTGTAGATCCTGAATGTCAGGCCTTTTTCAGATGCATAGTTTGCAAATATTTTTTTCCCCATTCTGTTGAGTTGTCTCTTTATTCTCTTGATGGCTTCTTTTGCTGTGCAAAAACTTTTTAGTTTGATAAGTTCTTATCTGTCAATTTTACATTTTGCTGCATTTGCTTTTGAAGACTTGACCATGAATTCCTTGCGTATTCCAATGTCCAGGAAGGTGAAGGTGTTCACTAAGTTTTCTTTTAAAATTCTTATAGTTCAAGGTTACACATTTGAGTTCCTGATCCATTTTTAGTTCATTTTTGTACATAATGATAGGTAGGGGTATAAGAAAATACATTCTAATACAAGCGACTTTAAAATATATTTATGTACTCTTTTGTAACGTATTTGTTTTATTGCAGAGTTACCCATATCCAGTTCAGTAACATAAATATTTTGCCTAGATATCTGAACAATGCCTAATTAATACGATTGTCAATATCACAAATTGGAGATGATGGTGTCTTTATTTCACTATTAACTTTGGTCGTGGATCTGGTGAAACAAAGAGAACCTTTGTGAAGATTCTACTGCTCTATGAGCTAAAGATGACAGAAGGAAACAGGAGGGAAAACTATTACATTTTTGTCTTCCTTTTTTCTTTCTCTCTAATACTTTGAAAGACCTAGCTCTATTATCTCCTTAAGGAAAAGGCAATCAAGACTCAACTTTTAAAAATTTTCGTGTAAGAATAAAGGGGTCCTGAATCCTCTTTGATAGTTTATGGGTCTTCCAACTAATTGTTTTCTTCTGCTTTGTTTTTAGATAGCACATGCATATAGTAGATATTAAGTAGATAAATATTGGTTTGATTTTTGAGAGGATTGAACTTCTTTAATACATTCTACATTTATTTTTTAAAGATTATAAGAAAGGGATTAGAGGTTTCCTTCTTTTGTTTCCTGAACCTTTTCTGTAAAACTCGGAACAACCTCTGGAAGCTCACTACTTTTCCTTCCCTGCCATTTGTTTCTGGTTTAAATAAAACCTTGCATTTCTCTCTTATTTTGATTACATTTTATTTTAAAGATGTGAGGTACAATTCAGGGTTAAGTATACAAATGGTCATTGTACAGGTAAAGTTTGGGCCCCACTTTGGTCCCTGTGTCACCTGGCTTGAGATCAGGTACCCTTATTGATGAAGTGTGCCCCCCACCCAGTGCCTCCATTGGTAGTTTTCCACTATTGCCAATCCCTTTCTTATAGTATTATGATAATTGTTCAGGGTCCACTTATGAATGAGAACATGTGGTACTCCGTTCTTTCCTTTTGTGATAGATCACTGAGTGTTACAAACTAAATCCATCCAAATTGCTGTGAAGGTCATACATTTGCCCCTTTTCATGACTGTGTAATAGTCCATTGTGTATATATATCACATTTTAAAATTCCAGTCTACTTTTGATGGGCAGTACAGTTGGCTCCATGTTTTGGCTATTATGAATAGTGTTGTAATAAACATGTGTGCACAGGTATCTTTTTAGTAGAATGATTTGAGTTCTTCCAAGTATATTCTCAGAAGGGGGATTACTGGGTCATATGGGAGGTTGATTTTTAGATCTTTTAGGAATTGTCACACTGTTTTCCACACAGGCTTTACTAGTTTATACTCCCACCAACAGTGTAGAAGTGTTCCCTTTCCCCCACATCCTCTCCAACATCTGTTGCTTTTTGAGTTATTGATGATGACCATCCTGAATGGAGTTAGGTGGTATCTCAGTGTAGTTTTAATTTGCATTTTGCATTTCTTTGATGATTAGTGAGGCTGAGCATTTTTTCATGTTTCTGTTGGCTGCTCATACGTCTTCTTTTGAGATGTGTGAAACCTTACATTTCATCACTAGTTGCTGTCTGGCTTACATTTTAGGCAGTCTATTCATGGCTAATTAATAATTTAAAAAGAAGAAATTCTTTTTAGTCCACTAAGATAGTCAGTTGTTGTGGTGATATTTCTTTTACAAAAATCAATTGGGTAAAATTAGAATAAAATGTAAACATCAAACTCCACGGACTATATATTTTAAGATTTGCCTCCATGTTTAGAAATTATAAGCTTTACTTGGCTCTGCTAAGAATAATTATTTCAAATGTCTATTCTCTGTGCTTCAGATTGGACATGGAACAGTTTGTTGTTCTTAGTACAGGGATTCATGAAGTTTTTGTTTCTCCAACAGCAAGGAAAGAGGTCATTGAAATTTTAATAATAAATTAGTTCAATCTAATTGATTAATACTGCTTACAATATAACTTTATCCTCATATTAACCATAGAGCTCTTTTTAAACTCCACAAGGGAACAATATAAATTTCAATATTTATATGAAAGAAAAAAATATTTATATGAAACAAAACTTCAATATTTATATGAAACAAAAAAAGCACTCAAGTAATCATTTTTTTAATTCAAATACATGACCATAGTTCAAATATACTCCTATAGATCTTAAATGGAAAAATTTATTATAGAATCATGCTTAATATAAAACTTTCCAAACTGCTTTCTAACCATCTTATCCACAGAAAGATCTTATCTTTGAGATCCCAGTCTCTGTTCAAACAAACAGTTTCCTTTAAAAATAAATCATGGAGACCTATACTGTTGATGTAGAAGATGCTAGAAGCAAATTTATATCATAATATTAAAAATGAATGTTGTGTTAGAGTTTAACATTATGTGCAAACTTGTTTAGCTCTGTCCATGTCTCTCTATCTCTATCTCTGTCTCTGTCTCTAATTCTGTCTCTGTCTTTATCATCTCTATCTCTATATCTATGGTAGCAGTTGAGTGAAAACAATCCAACTGAGCATGAGGAGGTTGCTCTAACACAAGAGAATATTAAATAGGGCACATGTACAATACTGTATATTTTTAGGCAAGAAGAGAGGGGGAGGATTTCTCCTTTGTTAACACACAAATATTTGGTCCAGGGCAAGGCTAGAGGGTTACATGTTTAGTCTTTTTCTCACAAAGTCTTTCAATTTCACTTCTGTAGCAATTGTCTAGGCTATTGTTTTCATTATTTTTGAAATGAGAAAGAAAGGCTTTTCCTGTAACTCTGAAAGCAGGGGAATTATTCTTTTTTCCTTTGCTGCAAGCATAGTGTATCACCAGTTTGGTTTAAGGCCTGAAGATCACCGAAATGATCACTTCTTAGTGCAAAGGGGGAAAAGTTCTTCTAAGTTTGTAAAAATTGGCAGTATTTTCATCATTTAGAGAAGTTTATAAAAAATTCATAAATTTCATGAAAAATGTGAATGTGGAGTGGATGTTTTATCTTTTTCTATCTTGTTACTTTAGCTGGATATTTTCAGAATGGCTCATGTTATTAAATCTGTAGTCATCAAATCATTGACTTTATGAAGCTTTTCTTTAATAGAAATCTCATTCTGTTTTTTCTATCTAATCATATAAAGAATCAACCCAATTAATCAGCAAACAGCTACTAGGGGCCTGTTCTATACCAGATGAATTTTAGGTATGATTCCTAAACAATACCTTTTTAATATACAAGAGAGATAATACAAAGAAACCAAATATATTGGCAAGGATGTGAAATAGTCTATGCAAATTATGCAAGTTCCATCTATTTTTAAGTGTTGTATAATATAAATGTATAACCATATGTTACAAAACCAAAATCAGGACCCATGTTCCAATAAATTATTTTTGCGCCATTACTGGAGATGAGAAACCATCTGGAAAAGGTAGTCTAAGTGTTGTAATGATGGAGTTTTCAGGATATTTTCATATGGTTTATGGCAACAGCAAACAGATATCAGTATTTTAACAGATATTTGAAGTTAGTTGTATCCCCAAAAACCTGAGATATAAACTTATTTTGAAACTCAAATATAACAAAGAGTAATAAAAACTGGAACACTGCTACTCAGACCTTCATATTCATAGGTTATTGTAAAATAATGGTTCTCATTTTTCTCTATGCTAGTGAAAAATTTTTCATGGATAAACATTTGAAAACCTGGTGTTGAAAATAATGCAGAATTAAGGAAAATTTTGGCACATTTATAAGACTATGAGAAGGTGGCACCATTTAAACTAAAGTACATATTGCAGATTAGTGAATATGAGGAACCAACATCCGTGAGATGAAGCCAGGATTATGGAAGGCTTAGAAAACCAGACAGAGTGTAGGTATAATGAATTATCTGGATTATTTACAAGCTCCTGTTGCATTAAGGCATAGAGTTCAACATAAAATTATGATGATGACTTTATATTCCTTTAAAAATTGCATTACTGCTAGATTGGTGTACTCAGTGATAACTGCACTTTGATACTGCTCTAAAATTTGAGTTCCTTTTCTCTGATTTTTTAACACATAGAAACATCTACTTCTCCCTCTTTGTCTTTCTGTCTCCGCATCTAGCATCTGTATCTTGACACACAAACACACATGAGTATATACCCACACACAAACATGGCATCCAATTAAACTTGGCTGAATATTTAAAAAATGAATTATTTTACCATGTTCTTTTATTTGTTGTGATACTATAATTTTCTGCCTTGCTCTTATCTAAAAAAGCTTTGAAACAATAGAACAGAAACAACCCCCCCCCCGAATAACTAGAAGATACTGAAGAAAGTCAATATATATTAAGCTAAAGTATGTGCTAATCACTGATCTGGATGACTTTCTTGCACATATTCATTCAGTCTTCTAACCAACCACAGAAAGGAAGGGGTATCTTCATTTTACAAATGAGAATATTGAAAAACAAAGAGATTCATCAACTTTTTGAAGAGCACCCAGTAGATAAATGTCAGAGGCCATTTTGAATCCAGATCTGTCTGGCTCCAAAACCCATACTCACTTCTCTGTATGACTTTTTACTAGAACAAAATACTGCTACCATATCGGCAGTGGTTTCGAATATTAAAATTACATTGATCCATTCAATACCACATCTTTTTGAAATAATTCAATCAAACATGTCTTTTTATTTTACACTTCAATTATGGACCATGAAATAGTTACTTGTCAATTGATTTAATGAGAATTAAGAAAATATTAGAGTCTATCTTTGTGCATAAAAAGCCACAAAATACAGCAGAAATCATAGATCCCATGACTACTGTTTGTAGTCAACAGAGAAAATAAACTGCTGGCAATTTTCCTCATAATAAAGTGAAAGGAATGACTCTGGAATAAAAAATGTTAGTGAAATAAAATTGATCTTTTTTGTTTTCTATGCTCCCCTGCTACCCTCATTTTTAGTGCTAATTCTGTCTGTTATCTGAATAGTGGAAAGTACATCTGCAAAACTACAGTCTAATCACATGCTAGTCTTTTAACATGATGCCCCAGTGAATTTCTTGTACAATATAGGCTTCCATTGCTCACTTTGCCCTGATGTATCAGCCACTCCTAACTATCTGATAGTTTATTAAGGAAAAAAAAAGTTCTGCTTTTCACAGCTCTTTTGTTCTAGGCAATAATTATCTTTCTTGCCTCATTCACTTACCCTACTTATTTCTGTTATTTTTGTTTGAGAAATAATATCAGTTTTATTCAACTTTTTCTTCATGGGAGACCCTGGTTGAAGCACATTACAAAAAAAGATTGAATGAATATGTGCAAGAAAGTCATCCAGATCAGTACTCTTACCATCCCTTCTTTACAGATGTGGCTTCTGAGGCTTAGCATGGTTATGGAGTAGAGATTTGAAGCCATACACTCTGACCTCAGAGTCCAAACACTTAACCCCTGCACTCAATGCCAGCAAGACACTTATAATTTTCTTTATCATTTTTGTTAGCAGTAAAATGTGAATAATGTTTTCTAAATTTCAGGATCTTCAGGATTAAAGTAGATTGTTGATTAAGGTTATTGCCATAATGTCTGACACAAAGCATTTTCTTAATAAATAGTAGTTGTTAATTATTATATTGTTCAAATAGTTATATATTAGGCTTAGTTATATATTAAGTAGTAATAAAACATGAAGACGAATGATGCATTAATTATTTTAATCATTACCTTAATCGTTATTATGACATGCTTGTCTCCTTTATGACAGGTACCTTTTGGACAGGATTTGGCCTTATTTATTTTTGTACTCAATGTTCTCAGTACAGTATCTACAACTTAGCAACTAACTAACACTTATTTGTTGAACGATTTAGAAACATATAACTTACTTAAATGGTGTCCTGTACTTTGGAAGCTTTTTTGAAATTACTTTCTACTCTCTATATGCTGACTAAACACTTGTGAAATGGAAGAATTTGATGCTTTTCAAAATTCCTTAAGATGGAATTTACCATGAGTCTATAATAAGGGATAAAGATTGATACATTTTTATCATTAAATTAACTGATAAATGCTAAAAATTGGTGAGTATATTTAAAAGTTCCTACAATAGATCAATCTAACAGTGCAATCTTTAGAAACTTTCACAGATATACAGCCTGGATATTTATTTCACAGTGGTTGAAAGGAATCATGTATATATTTTTTCCTATTGAAGGATAAACACCAGTAATGTGTTTCGTAAGAGTATTTTAATTCAAAGATATTGCTATCAGATAATGAACCATATTTTAAAAACTCTGAAATACTGGTAACTTAATATTTAGTGCATATAAATAAAAATGCCAATAATCACAACAGTATATCTATCTTATAAATAACATATGTCACTGATAATTGTCTAGAGAAGTGGCAGTCTTATTAGTTTATGAGTCTAGAGGGACATCAGTAAACAGGAGCCCACGAAAGATATTGGTATGCTGGCACAATATTGTAATTAGCAAACATATTTAAAAGCATTGCTTTTGTCCCATTCTAACTTTTTTCACTTGTTTATAGTCTTATTCAAGGCTAAAATTTTCTCCTTAGTTCATTCTTTTTTCATACCATTACCCATCCATTGTCTAACTCTCCACAGTGTTCTATAGTGGAAATGTATTTATTAGTTTTCACAATTGTTTAATAAATATTAATTGACTGTCCACTAAGTGGTTAGACTTTGAAATAATATATTCATGGGTTCAAATCCTGGGTGAACCACATAGAAGCTGTGTGGCTGCAAGTCATTTTCCTTTTCTAAGACCTTACCTTACTCTCTACTTTTCTTCCCTCACCTCATTTCCCTCCCTCCTTTCCTCTCAAATATTTCTACATGAACAACAAGCATGCACAACAAACAATTATTTTACAGAGGGTATTTGAATAATTTTAGCACTTTGAACAAGACAGCATAGTGAATATTATGAACTTTAAAGAACCTATTGAAACCCAGTAAACACACATAAGATACTCAATCTCACAGCTCATGAACAGATATTTATATTTAACTACGTCTTTTAAATGTGACTCCCTCTATTTGAAGGCATTAGAACCTGTCAGAAAAGAGCAATAACAAATACTTGATGCCCCCCAAAAACGTGTGTTTGTTTTCCTCTCCCCCTGCCCCCAAATGATGTTCAGCAAGATAAAGAATGCGTGCTTGGTACAAACTTAGCATCCTCTTCCCACTCTCAGGGACAGCATCTTCAAAGACACAGAGGAATACATACTGATTAAGAGCACATCGTTGGGTATCTATTTTTAAAATAGAATAGGAAAGAAGATTATGACTCTGCAGCATGAATTGGGTTTTAAGCCTCGAATGCAAGGGCTATTTTTTCTGTACAATCTAGGTTGTTCAAATAATGGAAGTGTAAGAATTCTAGAAGACCCCTACAGAAAAATACCACAGATCAAATGACTTAATCTGAACATAAAAGATGCTCCTTCATAGAGATACAAACAAATCTTTTTATCTGGAAATACCAGGTAAATGGTTCAGAAAAGAGTAGGAACAAAGTGCTGTGATACTAGCACACCTGCACAAAGTGAGAGAGGAGAGATATTGGATCCAGAGGATCAGTGGAAGGGTATGACATGTATCTTGGCAATATTGCTGCCTATTACTCTTTCTATCTTCTCTTGAGTTGCTATCCCTCTGTTTTACCTTATTCCATCTCTAATGTTCGGTGCTTGCCTACCCACTCTTGTGGTCAGGGCCAGTGCACCTAAAATAGTCCAGTATAAGCTTGAGGGACAACTAGGAAAGTCTCAATTACTTAACATACTTCTGCTGAAATCCTGTGATTAGTGATTCAATTATTTGGATTACCAAACCAATTCCTTTTAGCACGCAATATTGTTGGGAAAGTTAGCATGTAATAATAATAAGGCAGCAAACACCTGTGTAGCTTTCCAGTTTGCAAAGTATGTTCTTATTTCTCATGTTATTTAATACAATGCTCTAGATTACTATTTTCACTTTGTAGATGAGGTAAGAGCCCAGAATGCAAAGTAACACACAGTAGAAACAGAAAAAAAATACAGAATATACTACTAAAACGTATTTGCCCTTTCGTCAATTCATTCACTATTTATTTAATATTGATTACCAAGTATTGTGCTAGTCACTGGGATACTACAAAAAGCCGGGAGTACATAACATATCAAAAAGTCGTACAGTCATATAGTAGTGAAGAATATATGTTGAAGAAAAAGCTGCTTTCTCTATTAAGTGAAGAAAGAAGGGGGGAAGGAAGAAAAGAGAGAGAAAAATAAAGTGAGTTTGATCAATTGTCATGGAGAAAAAATATTTGAAGAAAAAAAGATTTGAAAAAGATTTTCAACCCTAATTTTTAAAAGATGTCTAGCTCCCGCTTCTCCTCCTTGTTGAAACAAGATCAAAGTGACAAATACAATAGAAGTTAAGTGAGTTTGAAAAGCAGAATAGATACACTCTGTATGGCTTTTCAGGGTAACCCAGAAGATAACAAACCTTGTAGTAAAAGGTCAGATCCAACGTGGGGCATGAAAAATAAAAGTATTCAAGTTGATGGAAGAGAGACATGTCTCCAATTCCACCATAGCGTAGGAGTCTTCAAGGGTAGTTGAAAACCAAACTAGAATTGAGATGCAAAGAACATGGTGATTGGAGGCCATATTGAAGCAATGAAGCAACAGCAGGTGTTGCCTCAATGATTATGAACTGTGCCTCAAGGAAGACTGGGTAAAATGGATGCCAGCATTTGGACCAGATTTCTTCCCAACCACAGTCAATGCCAAGGTGACTAAGTTGCCTTTAATTAGCACAATTAACTTTTTCCTAACAATGTGTAGAGATACTCAAGAATTATATTTAAAAGTAATAGCCAGGCTCGGTGGCTCAGCCTGTAATCCCACGCTTTGAGAGGCTGAGGTGAGTGGATTGCCTGAGCCCCTGAGTTCGAGACCTGCCTGGGCAACTTGGCGAGACCTCATCTCTACAATAATTCAAAAAATTAGCCGGGCGTGGTAGCGCGCGTCTGTAGTTCCAGCTCCTTGGAAGGCTGAGGCGGAAGGATCGCCGGAGCCCAGCAGGTGGAGGCTGCGGTGGCCGGGAGCGGCCACTGCACTCCAGTCTGGGCGGCAGAGTGAGACTCCAACTCAAAAAAAAAAAAAAAAGTAATAAAATTATGTTTTATTTTTGCTCAACTAGTCAAGCCACCATATTTATTTTAATAAAAACTACAAGACAGATTCACACTCAATGTTGAGACACCAAAACATTTTTCAATACATTCAGCAATAAGAAAAAAATGTATGCTATTACTAACATTATTTAATATCATTGTGAAAATTCTATAAAATGAGCTAATATAAAGAAAATGAAATAGAAATGAAATCACACATTATTGTTGCAGATAAAATTATTGTCTTCATAGGAAAACAAATATAATTAACTAAAAAGTTGTTAGATATAGTGAAACAGTACCCAAAGTGACTGGTTACAAAATATATTTAAATAGTCAATATATGTCACGCTATTCAAAAGAATATGATTAAAGACCTAAATATAAATAGCAAAGCAAAAAATATTAAGTGAAAATGTTGAAGAAAATCTTCATAACTTTCAGTGGGGAAATCCTTCTCAAATAAAAAACTTTATGTAAAAAGTAGCCTGGTGTATGATTAAGTTAAAATAAGTATATATATATGTACATATACATATGTATATATAATTATACATATATGTATGTACATATACATATGTATATATAATTATACATATATGTATATATATATACATACACACATATTTATATACTTAAGTAGGTTAATATATATATAATTAAAATGTATGTTAAAATAAATAATGTTCAAAAATAAGTCTATTGTGCAAAATATGTGCGACATAAATAACGGAGTATTGGTATGCAGAATATATAAGGATCTTTGCATATAATATAGAAAATGAGAGCACAAATTCCAGAGTCATCCTGCAGGAGTTTGAATCCCAGTTCAGCTACCTATCCGCTGTGTGACCTTGGGAAAGTGTTTCAGCCTCTCTACTCTACTTATTTTTTAAAATAGAAATAGCCGGGCTCGGTGGCTCAGTCTGTAATCCCGCGCCTTTGGGAGGCTGAGGTGAGTGAATTGCCTGAGCCCGCGGGTTCGAGACCCGCCTGGGCAGTGAGACCTCATCTCTACAATAAATCAAAAAATCAGCTGGGTGTGGTGGCGCATGCCTGTAATTCCGGCTACTCGGAAGGCTGAGGCGGAAGGATCTCTGGAGCCCAGCAGGCCGAGGCTGCGGTGGCCGGGAGCGGCCACTGCACTCCAGTCTGGACGACAGAGTGAGACTCCAACTCAAAAAAAAAAAATAAAAAAAAAATAAAATAAAATAAAATAAAATAGAAATAAATACAGTACCTACCTCATAGAGTTGTTATAAGGATTAAGTTTATATTCATGAAGTTCTTAGAACAGTATATGTTATAATCACAATATCTATTTGTTAAATAAATTTAATCACTAAGAAAATGATGAGGAACTCACTAGAGAAATGGCAAAGCACTCACACTCTTAGAAAAGGTCATATAAGTAGTTAATAAAAATATAAAAAGGACAGTAGATCTAAGTTCATAATAAGGAAAATGCAAGGTAAAACCCCCTCAAACTGACAAAAAGCTTAACATATTAAATAGTGCTATATTAAATATTGTCTAAGATGGAGGAAAATAACAATTTGAAAGTGATTTTGGCAACTTCTATTAAAATTTAAAATGATACAAAATCTTACTACCTAAGAGAAATACTGATATATTAAAATAAATTTACAAAGATATAATAGCAATATAATTTGTTATAACAAAAACTAGCAGTGACTCAAATGTCCAAATGGCAACATATACAATATTACAGTTGTGAAATAAATTATTTTGCAATTATTTTTTCTTGAAAATGCGCTTAAATTTTATTTTATATTTTCTAATATGTCTATATGTGTTTTAATAAAAGTAATGTTTTTATTCTTATCTTAAGGAAAAAATAAAGCAAAATATCTAGGCTAAACAAGAAAAAAATATAGATAGATATACATATAAACATACAACTACATATAGTTACTATATATAGCATACTGTACTGTGGGAAAAGCATATCACAAAAATACTTAAAGTATGTAAAAGAAAATAAAACAGCAAACAATGTTATGAATTTTCTATAAAAACTAAAAGTCTTAATATACAGAAAACAATAATAAAATTCTAATAATAGTACATATTTCTGAAGAGATGCTATTCACACCTATAACATTATAATTTAACTTGATATAAAAGGTAAAATTAAACCATAAAACCTCACTTATTAATATGAAAGAAGACAGTTAAATAAAGAGATATACTATGTTTCTGGATTGAAGACTCAATGGTAAAGATAAACTTTCTCTTCTAAATTAGTTAATGCTATCTCAATTAAAATAGCAATGTTAATAATGCCTTTGTAAAATATTTATAAAGTTAATCTGTAAAAATCACCAAGGTAAAACTTTTAAAGGAAAATACATTTGGAGGGTTTATTCTGTCAGGTGTTAACACGTATGATAAATATATGACAATAAAATTATGTGTGCAGCAAATGTAGAAGAAGAACATGGTAAATTACTGAACTAGGTTTTTATTGCTGCTGTTACAGCAACAGAAACATCACATACTTAGTGACTTAAAACCACACAAATGTATTGTCTTGCAGCTCTAGAGGTAAGAAGTCCAAAATGAGTTTGTTGGACTAAAATTGAAGTGTTGGCATACTGTGCTCCTTCTGGTGGCTATAAGGGAATATATATTTCCTTGCCTTTTTCTGTTCCCTTTTTCTACTCCTTAGTTCTTGGTCACTTCCTCCATCTTCTAAGCAAGCTGCTTTAGAACAAGCATCTTCAAATCTGCATGACATCATTTTGACATTCTGCTTTTATCATCACAGCTTCTCTATTAAAAAACCTTTGGGCCAACCTGGGTAACCTAAGCTAAAAATCCAATTCAGTCTCCTTTCTTTTACTAATTACGTATGCCAAGTCCCTTTTACCTTGTTCTGAGGTTCCAGAGATTAGATTGTGAACGTATTTGGGGGTCATTATTCTGCCAACCAAATTGCACACCATAGTTTATATTTTTATTTTCCTTTTTGTAAATAAAATATGACTATATGTTTAATGTAAGACATGAACTATGTTTTGATATCACCATCCCTGACAAGATAAAAGACATTCCCCTCATCCCAAAAGTTCTGTCATGCATCATTCTCCTCCCCCATCCCTAGGCAACCATTGGTAATCTCTTATTACAGATTAGATTTGCTTTTCTAGAATTTCATAAAAATAGAATCAAACAGCATGTGCCTTTTTATGTTTTGTTTCTTTTACTGAGCACAATGGTTTTTAGTTTAAACATTGCTGAATATCGTATGTATTAGTATTCTGTTTATATTGCTGAGTAGTATTTCATAATATGGATTTATTATTGGTTTATGCATTGTGGTCAGCAGAATTTTAAGAATGTCTCTTAATGGCCTTTGCTCTTGTAAAAAAAAAATTCCCTCCGGTTTGAGTGTAAGTGGAACTTGTGTATAGCGGGGACATCACTCTTACAATTATATTACATTATATGGCAAAAGGGGATTATTTCAGGTAGGCCAAATTGAAGTACAGGATCCCTTCAAAAGAAGAGGATTTTTAATGACTGGTCTGCAGAAGAGAAGTCAAAGATTTAAAAGACAGAGAGGAGATTTACTTAGCATTGTTATCTTTGAAGGGAGCGTGGGCATATGCCATGAATGAGGGCAGCTTTTAGGAGCTGAGAGCAACTCCAAATCAACTGAATTTTGTCAACAACTTGAATGAGCTTGGAAGCAGATTCTTTTTCAGAGTCTTCAGGTAGGAGTTTAAACTGGCTATCACCTTGATTTTGGCTTTGTGAGCCCTCAAGCAGATAATTTAGCTAAGCCAGTCTGGACTTCTGACCTATAGAACTATAAAGTGATCTATGAATATAAGTGTTGATTTTAGTCACAGAGTTTGTGGTGATTTGTTACACTGCAATAGAAAGCTAATATACCCACTTGCTTGTTAATGCATATTTGAGTTGCTCTCAGTTTGAGGTACTATGAATAAAGCTACAATAAACATTCTTGTTTAAATCTTGTTTTCATTTGTCTTGGGCTGATGCATAGAAATGGAATTGCTGAGTCACTCTGAAAGCAGATGTTTTTCTTTATAAAGATATTGCCAATCATTTTCAGAACTGGTTGTATAATTTTTTATCCCCATCTACAATGCAGGAGAGTTCCAGTTGTTTCCCATCCTTGACAATGCTTTGTGTTGTCAATGTTTTTAGTGTTAGACTTTTTGTGGATAGGTGATAAGACCACCATGACATTATAGGGTAGGCAAAACTTTACCTCTACTCTCTTTGGGTCTCCAGCTAGGCCAGAAGATTTAATTAACATAAGTCAGATTAACAGGAGAAAAGCTCGCCAAAGAAATTCTGTAAAAATCTACAGAATTTTACATGGACATGGCTCTAGGAACAGGAAAACCCAAAGAAACGGTTAGGGCCAAATGCTTATATACTAAATTGGACAAAGAGTAATAAATTGTGAAAACCTGGCAAAACAGAGGGATGTGACCTAGGATGGTTACTCATGGAGAAGCAAATGGAAAAATTAAGGGTCAGTTTACCAAGGTTTGTTTGCACAGATTTTCTCTGGTCTCAACTGTCTACCTTTGGTGATAAGAATATTTCTTTTCCTTCTGATAGAAGGATAATATCTTTCACATGGAAGTTTCATCTTCTGCTTTCAAGAAGAGAAGTGAAGGTCAGAATGACCTTCTTGAATCTGCTATTTTTTTCAAGTACCTTTAACTCAAAATAATGCTTAAGTCAAAATGGAATATATGGGGCCAGCAAATTCTGCCACCCTTCGAAATAATTACTATAAATCACTAATTTTTTTTCTCTGAATGAGGGAGTTCCATTCCATCCTCTGTAAATCATTAATTTTAACATCTTTTATGTGATTATTAGAAATTTGTATGTTTTATATGAGTATAATTTGGAGTTCTTTTATTATTGAGTCATAAGAGGTCCTTTATAGAGTCTGAATATATGACCTTTGTCAGATATATATTGTGACTATCATTTTCCAGTTTTTGGTTTTAAAATTTTTTTCTTTATCTGTCTCTTAAAAAGTAGAATTTAAGCTGGGCTCAGTGGCTCAGCCTGTAATCCCGCGCCTTTGGGAGGCTAAGGTGAGTGGATTGCCTGAGTCTGCGGGTTCGAGACCCGCCTGGGCAGTGAGACCTCATCTCTACTAAATCAAAAATCAGCCGGATGTGCTAGTGCGCGCCTGTAATTCCGACTACTCGGAAGGCTGAGGTGGAAGGATCACCGGAGCCCAGCAGGTTGAGGCTGCGGTGGCCGGGAGCGGCCACTGCACTCCAGTCTGGGCGACAGAGTGAGACTCCAATTCAAAAAAAAAAAAAGTAGAATTTATAAATTTTAATATCTACAAAAATTAAAGTCAAATTTATTTTACATTATTTAATTTATTAATAAAGTCAAATTTATTATTTTTGTTTTTAAAATTAAAGTTAGTGTTTTAGTGTATCCTGCCTTAGAAATCTTTATTTATCCTAAAACTGGGAAGAGTTTCTTCCATTTTTTTCCTCAGGAAAGTTTTAAAGTTTACATATACAGTTTTTGTGAAATTGAATATCTTCTGTCAGGTAACATAGGCAGGGTTCTGAGATTTTCCAATGATTTCCCATTTCTCTGGTGCATATTGCCTACATAATTCTTGGATCTATGAATTTGATATACTCTATTCTCATTACTAAGTTATATGTATGGCATAGTTGACTCAAAAATAGAGAAATTGCTAGAAGCCCAAACTTCACCTGCATGCAACCTATTTATGTAGTGAATTCCCACTTGTACCCCATGACTCTAAATTTGAAAAAAAATAGAGAAATTATCCAGTGGACCTAATCTGATCACATGCACTCTCTAAAAGTCAAGAGTTTTCTATGGCAGAAGATGAGGAAGTCAAAGGCATTCACAGTATGGGCAATGGAAAAGGGATTCAACTTGAGAGAGGTTCTTCTTTGCTGAAACGGAGTCATCAAACATGGATTGGTGATTGACCTTCAGGAGGTGATATTATTCATGTCTTCCTTCTTTTTAGAAAAAGAAACTGAGACTCCAAGAGATTAATGAGCTTTTCCTGTCACTAAGCTATTAAAAAACACAAATTTGAGTTTGAAATTGTTTCTTACTGATTCCAAACAGTCTTTCCATTCTTCCATGTTGGCTTCCACGGTTTTAATCTCTCAACAATGATATATAAAATGGAACCATCGGTAGTGGTTCATGCCTGTAATCCCAGCACTTTAGGAAGCCAAGACAGTAGGAGCACTTGAAGTCAGGAGTTTGAGACCAGACTGGGTAACATAGTCTGACTGTGTCTCTACAAAAAATAATTCTACTAAAAAGATACCTGCACACTCATGTTTGTTGCAACTCTATTCACAATAGCAAAAACACGGAACCAACCATCGAAGCTGGACTGGATTAAAAAAATGTGGTACCTATGCACAATGGAATATCATGCATCCATAAAGAAGGACGAACATATGGACTTCACAGCAAATTGGATGGATTTAGAGTCTATCATACTCAGATCTATCACAGAAACAAAGAACAGAGTACTATGTTCTCACTCATCAGCGGACCTTGAACAATTATCATAATACTATAAGAAAGGGATTGGCAGTTGAGAGAAACTGCCAGGGGAGAGAGGGACGTATCTCATCAACAAGGTTACCTGTACAATGAAAATTTGTATACCTAACCCTGAATTGTACCCCACATCTCTAAAATAAAGAAAAAAAATTAAATTAACTGGGCACGGTGGCAGGCACCTGTAGTCCCAGGTACTAGGGAGGGTGTGATAGGAAGATCACTTGAGTTCAGTAATTTGAGGCTTCGGTGAGCTAGGATTGCCACTGAACTCCAGCCTGGGCAACAGAATAACAGCCTGTGTATAAAATTTTTTTTAAAAAAATTTTTAAATATATAACCATCAGGGTCTAAACATGATTAAATGATTTCAAAAATTCAGATTATCACACAGTACAATGAAAATACTAAATGAATTTTTGTATACTTAAGAAAGTGAATAAGAATCTAGAGACTTTATTTACCACATTTCTAGCCCTTACATTGCCACCCCCATGTGATGTTGCACACTCTACTGGTTCCAAGTATCCTGTCAGAAAGAGATAATTAAAACACTTAACTCTGATTACATAATAATTGACACTCTTTACTTTTAAAAGTATACACAAATCACTTGAGGATTTAGTTAATCTGTAGAGTTTTTATTTTGTATTTGTACTATGTATTTGTTTTTGAGACAGTGTCTCGTTCTGTCACCCAGACTGGAGTGCAGTGACACGATCACAGCTCACTACAAACTCGACATTCTGGGCTCAGGTGATCCTTCTGCCTCAGCCTCCCAAGTAACTGGCACCACAGGTGCCAATTTTTAAATTTTTATTTTTTTGTAGAGATGAGAGCTTGCTATGTTCCCTATTGTTGTCTTGAATTCCTGGCCTCAAGCTATCTTCCTGCCTTGGCCTCCCAAATTGCTTGGTTTAGAGGTATGCGTCATGGTCCCTTGCCTAGACTTGAGGGTAATAGTTTGAAGATGAGCCTAAGAGTCTACAGTTATCACAAACTTCTTGGTAATAGAGATGCTACTTCTCCACAGAACACACTAACAGTCAAGGAGTTACAGCATTTGCTTAAAAATATGATAGAGGGCTGGGCTCGGTGGCTCAGCCTGCAATCCCAGTGCTTTGAGAGGCCGAGGTGTGTGGATTGCCTGAGCCTGGGGGTTTGAGACCCACCTGGGCAACTCGCCAAGACCTCATCTCTACAATAAAGCAAAAATTATCAGGGCGTGGTAGCGCGTGCCTGTAGTTCCAGCTCCTTGGAAGGCTGAGACGGAAGGATCGCCGGAGCCCAGCAGGTCGAGGCTGCAGTGGCCCGGAGCGGCCACTGCACTCCAGTCTGGGTGACAGAGTGAGACTCCAACTGAAAAAAAAAAAAATATGATAGAGGACATGAATATGACATAGAGTAAAGGAGTATTCCAACACAGTAGAGTCATTCAGTGCTCCTGGTAATATTGATATAGGTATGAAAAGCTCCTATGTAGTCAAATAATGCATTTATATAGATTTTTGAAACTCACCTATAAAAACCAAGTTTCACTAGAATGAAGTTGGATGCAGCAAAAGACCTATTTGTAGTTCACTGAGATGACTGTAACTTAGGATCGTATGAACTGCTATAAAATCAACCTCAAAAAAGGGAAATTTTGTCTACTATCAGTTTAATTTTTTCATTCATGTTTTTGAAAAACAAACAAGCAAACAATATTTTTTCATCTGTTCAATGACTGATTTTTAACATCGAAGTTAGTATGTTGCTAATTTGTGCTATAGTTACTAGCTTCTCATCTTTTGATTAGTAAAAGAGTAGTTTACAAGGTCTTCATTAAGCTTTGGTAATACATTTAATCCCTGGATCATACTTTTGGATTTGAAATGCAAGTATAGGTTCCATCTCCTGTTTAGTCAGTTATAGAAATATGCTGTCATGCTTGAAAACTCTTTGAATAAATTTTTGTTTGGTTGATTGATTTTTAGACAAAAGTGTATTAAATGGATGTGTAAAACATTCTTAAAGCTCACGGATTTGTACAGTGGCATATATTTCTTATTTTAATGATAGATTTTGGAGGATATATAAATTTTATGGAAAATATCCTATGATGTAAGGATATTTTTAACGTAACATCAACAACATATCTTAGCATTTGGGTGGAAATGTACTATAATATTTTAGTTTGATAGTAGTTATGCTTGTGAATATTAGTGTATACACTTTTCTCAAGAAAGTCAAATTCTGAGTGTCTCAAAATGATATAGTTGGACTAGTATCTGAAGGAATATTTCAAGGGACTTAAGTCTTGCTAGGACAGGAACTTTCTCTGGGGAGAAAATTAGTTTGACTTACATATGACATTTCATACAGAAGAACCAGTTATTCAAATGAAAATTTCATTCAGAAGCAGTGCCTCAGCAAACTAGGTGGAGAGTTGCTTACCAAGAAATAAAATATTAGGAGCTAGTTTATGATGTTTATAAAGTGAACAAAGATAGGTACAATAAGTCTCCTATGTATGAACCTTCAAGTTGCGAATTTTCAAGGATGCTTATATGTCCAATCACATAAGTTAGTTCATGTGTCTGGTGTACATTGTCATGTGTGTGCATCCTCTAAAAGTGGTTGTGCTTTTGTGTACTTTAATGTACAGTACTGTACAGAGTTGATAGTACAATATCTTTATTTCAAGCTTTGGATGTCTGGAAGCAAACAGGCTAGGGCCAACCTTTACAACATAAAAGTAAGTGGTGGGGCATCAAGTGCAGATATGGTAGCTGCTTGAGAATTTTCTGAAACACTTCAAGAAATTATTGATGAAAGCATGTATTTACCCAAACAAGTTTTTATTATGAATGAAACAGAAGTGTACCGGAAGAGGAAGTTACATCAGTAAGGAGGAAAAGTTGATGCCAGCCTGTAAAGTAGCAAGGCTACTTCTGTTGTTTGGCAATGCTTCTGTTGATATAAAGCTGAAACCTCTCTTAGTTTATCATTCAGAGAACCCAAGAGCCCTTAAAAACATAGCCAAGGGCTCTCTTCTTGATGTGTGAAAGAGAACCCCCAAATCTGGGTTACACAGGCCATTTTCCAGGAGAAATGCTTGGAGAAGGATGTCACATTCAACATTCTTTTGCTGCTCGACGATGCTATGGGCCATCCCTCATTCATGGACTACTTTCATCCCAACTTCAAAGTAGTGTATCTGCCACTGAATACAGCACCACCTCATCCAACCTATGGGACCAAGGAATTATAACAACTTTCATGAAATATTATTTATGTCACACTTTTCATCAGGCTGTAAAGGCAAATGATGAATCTGGAATTACCTGCACCAATTTTTCAACGACTATCAAAAAACTGAGTACCACATGTTCTCACTCATAAATGGACCCTGAACACCTATCATAATTCTACAAAAAAGGGATTGGCAATAGTGGGATACTGCCGGGTGAGGCGGGGCACATAACATCAATATGGGTTCCTGATCCTAATCCAGGCGATGTGAGGTTCAACTGGAGGCCTAAATCTTCACATATACCTAAACCACTTATATATACAATCCTGACCTGTACCCTACAGCTTTGAAATTAAATTGAACTTAAAAAAAGAAAAGTAGCTACTACCCAGACATCAATGGATCGTTCTTTCAACAAGGTAGTTAGAATTGAATCCCACAAGGAGTCAGAACCTGTGACATCAACGTCAGGCATGAGTGAAATTGCAGCTTGCCCTCCATCTCCTATTACTGATGATTCTTCAACTGTATCATCTCCCACCTCCGCCCCTTCCTCCAGTCAGTAAGTCTTCCTATTCACTTGATGCCCACCGCATGCTAGCTGCTGTACTGTGCTATACTACTGTATTGTTCAAGGTACTGTACTGTAGAATTCAAAATGTTTTCTTTATTTTTTGGCTTTTTTATACATTATTTGTGTGAGGAGTATTATAAACCTATCACAGTACTGTACTCTGCAACCAATTGCATTCGTGGTTACTTAGGCTAACTTTGTTGTTAATTAAAACAAGTTGGATTTATGGACTTGCTCTTGGAATGAAACTCATTTGTGTGTAAGGGACTTACTTTCTCTCATTTTATCACTCTCCTTTAGGGCTTTGTCATGTTATTGTACATTCTATTTATATTATTTTAAAAAATGAAGTCCAAGAATGCAAATTAGATTGCCTGGTATATTTATTTATTTATTCACTTATTGATTGAGGAGCCTCACTCTGTCACCCAGGTTGGAGTACCGTGGCACAATCATGACTCACAGCAACCTCAACCTCCTAGGCTCAGGCAATCCTTCTTCTCATCTTCCTAAGTATCTGGAACTACTACAGATACACACCACCACACTCAGCTAAGTATTTTTTTATTTTTTCTAGAGATAAGGTTTTGCTGTGTTGCCTAAATTGGTCTTGAACTCCTGAGTTCAATAATTCTCTTACCTCCCGAAGTGATGGGATCACAGACGTGAGCCACTGCACCCAGCTGAAAGTATTTTTTTAATTAAGTGTGAACTCTAGGTCCATTTTATTCTCTTAGTATTCGAATAATTGGCATTCTTTTTTTAAATCACAATCTTCTTGTGCTATGACAGGTGACATATCTAAGACATGCCTGTAGTTATCTCTGAGTTCTCTAAGAGTTTTTAGATCTATATGAGATCATTTTTCTCATCATCAATAACCAAAATATTGTAGTGAAGGAAAAGCAGGCTAATGGTAAGGATTTTCATCTTATTAAAAACAAATTAGTGGGAGAGAGATATATATCCTTTATTCACATCCAAGATTCACTTGACCTAAGTTTCTGGGCTTACTTAAAAGCCAAGGAATGTGGCAAAGAAAATAAACACACAAATTTTAACCTATTTCTATGTAAAACGCCAGTAGGAGCCATTTTTTTTCACAGATCCTCTAGAAGCAAAAAGATGAATTGATGCATTATTTGGAAATTCATTCATTCACAATATTTTTTGAGCCCTGAGTATGGGCCAGATACTTTTGGAGCAGTTAGGATACCTCAATGTCCTAAGCAGACTAGAAGTTGTTATAAGACCAATGGAACTTACATTTTGCAGGAAGATGTTGGTGAAACAAGCATTAAATTATAAACATAATAAATAAAATGTACACTTTGTTTAAAGAAATAGATGCTTTGAAAAAGAAAGCAGAGCAAGTAGGAGGGGGCTCAGATACTGGAATTGGGTAGGTTGCAGTTGACCTATGGAAACTGGCTTTGCAGTTATACTAAACAATTTCCTAGGAGGTCATCAAATGAGACCAGAACTAGGAGAAAATTGTATTCAAATACAATGAGAAAATCATTGCTATGTGTGCCAGTTCATAATCTCTGTTAAAAACAGCTCAGAAATACATTAAGTACATTAGATAGTCCAAAGTATCTTCCGGAGAGCCAAAACCCAACAAGAAAAAATTCCTAACCATGCCGTGTGAGCCGCTGTACAAAATAAATTACCACTAAAAAAAATTAAAAGAAAAAAAGAAATTACCATCACCCACAATGAGCACAAATAGCACAGTTGTTGGAGTAAACACAGTTTGCACCAATGATACTAATGGCCTAACCATAAACTTCCACCACTTCAAAGTGTCTTACTCCTTCACTATCATGTTCAATAAAAGGTGAATTCTGCACTTGCCTTCTTGGTTCTCTTATTTGTCTTCTACTGTGGTAGAAGCTGCTTCATACAGTTGTGTATACCTCATTGGTGGAGTTTAGTCCCTGTTATGCCCTAGCAGCAAGGGAGACTACTGCAAGTAGCCCTGGGATCTACATAGGAGGAGAGAATTCAGAATATTGGGAAATCCCTCATATACTCAAAAGTCATTTAAACGATTTGGGACAAGCCAAACATGGAAGATATCCACTACAGCTACGAATCATCAATTAGCTTCTGAGCCACATAATTTAGTTTTATGTTTTATCTTTCTCTTAATTATTGAATTTACTCCCAGACAGAGTCATAGTAGTGTTGCTCTATATCTTTCAATGGCAGAATTTTGGAATATGTCGGTGCTACAAGGATCATGGATATTTCTTTCACAAAGTATGAAGACAGAACATCGGTTGATATTGATGGTAAGAGCTTTCACAGTGAATATGCATGTATATCTAGAAAAAGATGAGAGAAGTTTTCTTGAGGAGCACAAATCAGATGTAGTCATTAAAAAACTTTACATATATTTATAAAGAAGTCAAGTGCACATAAATAGTGGGTTATTTCACAATGGTTTCATCTCTCTTAAGTATAATGGAATTGAACCAAAAGCAGGAGTGAAATCTTTGATGAAGAACATAACAGAGCAATTTTTATTTTATAGGTCATCGTTGAAGAAAGGCAGGAAGTGGACTAAAACCCTGAGTCAAAAATGGAAGAGTGGTATATGTGAATATGTTGAAGAACTGCAGGTAAATCACACTGGAGATCATTAAGAAGAAACTGTTTGGCACAGTTGAATACATGAAGGAATGGAATGCATGTTTATCGGAGACAAATTCTTACTCAATTTCATGTCCAAGTCCAAGTCATTTAGGGGCTGCTTCTGTTCTTTGCAGAGAGTTACCCCTTTGCTCTCAAGGAGATTAAGACCACAGCACCTGACTGTGCAGGAAAAAGGAATTCTAACTGTGGCCTTTGAGAGATTGTAAAGCAAATGTTACTCACTTCCATGAACTTATTACTGGATGCTTCTATGCAAGGCTGGCAGAAAATTGGGCTACGCATGAGTTCCTTTTGAATTAGTTAGCCAGATTACAATTTAGTGCAATTGAAAAGACTCTGGAATAGTTGCCAAGGGTGTTTGGACAAGCTAGATTTCCATATCTTCTCACAGGGGAATCCTGAAACATTTGTCACTTTCTAAATCAATCAATGGCCTTGTTTTGCAAACTTTACCAATGGCAGATCTACTCTCCCCAGAGATACTAAGAGATACTGGCTGAGGGGTCTGGGCAATCTGCTGAGAAATGTATCATGACCACTATCATCAAGCCATGCAAGCTCTCCCTAGAGCTAAGAAACTTCAGACAGTATTATGGTATAATGCCTTGGATTGTAAGCAAAGGGATTTTTGGAATAAAGCATCCTTATATGCTTGGCAGAATAATAGATGCAGCATGCAGAGAGATTAATCTGATCATTATCCAAAGAATAGAACAGAAGGGAAAGACTTGTCTGTCACACCTTTAACTGTATAAAACACAGCAACGAAACAAAACAACATCAATTTATTTGGAACACAGTCTTTTTCAGGGTTTTCTCACATGTGTTAGCTCATTTGACTAGAACAATCTCTCAAGACTTGAGACAATGTAGTATGTGGTTGAGCACAGGAGTGGGAATGATAAGATGCAGATCCAAGCCACAATTAAATCTGTGTGTCATTAGTATCTCGGTCCCATTGTGTACAAGACAATGTGAAGATAAATGAGATGATGAACAAGCAAGTGCTTTGTAAAAGGCTCTATACATAGAGAGCAATGCAATTGTCACTGAACTGGACAAAACCCTAGTAAGCGAGGCTGGATACTATGACTTATCCAGCTTCAGATTTCTGTGAAGATCCCCAGAAATATATGAAGAAGGAAACCCAGTTAAAAACAAAAAATAGATCTCTGTGAACACCAGGGTGAGGATTTGAACTATTCTTACTTGGGCTTTAAAGGAAAAGACGACCCTTGAAGCCTGAAGAAATCTAGGACATCTGAGTTATATAAGCTACTTTTGAAATGCTGCAATTATTTTTGGTCAGATAACACTGAAGGAAAGTTTTTATAATTCTGTTGGATGTGGAACAAACAGTACCTGTTCAAGTACTGGGAATTGAATGATGCTGCTTTATTTGTAGAAACAGAAGCTCTGAGGTGGCAGTTTTGACATGACTATAAAGCGATGGATATAAGCAGAAAAAGAGAGATATATTATAACCTAACAGACAATAATTTTGTGTCCAGACTTGAGAGCAATGGAGTCTCAATTTCTCATGAAAATATTAAATGTGTGTGTAAGCACAAGGCCATATATCACCAATACAAAAAAAAATGCTTACTATAAAGCAAAGCTCAAGAATGCTGATGAAATTGTGAACAACACTATGGAAGCTGCTCTAATTTTAAATTCCCTCTCGCAGCTGCAGCAGCCTGCCCTAATCTCTATGAATACAACACATCAATTTAAATAAAAATAGTTATCTGCCTCATGCTTCCCTTTACCAGCTGCAGAGCTATCATAAGCCTTTGTTTACTCTCTATTAGAGGTATAGAAATAAAGTCATTTAAAATTAAAATAGTAATGTCCCTTTTTCTAGTCCTTAGATCCTGTCAGGTTTAACCTAATGTCAACTGATGTGACTGGTTTTATATTTAACAAATGGACAAATCTGTTCTATCTGTGAACTGGAGAGGAAACCTTTTTTGAGTAGAGGCCTTTTTCTCTGTTGTTCACAGCCTTTGTCCTAGAGTCGATTGTACAGTTGACATCCTTTATAGCCGTTCCTGAACACCTATGTTCTTTCCTCTTGTCCTTGTAAAAGCTTCTTCTCCCTCTTCCTCTTATTCATCTCAGGAAAATCTGTCTTGACAACACTTTTATCTCCTACCTACTCCATCACATAAATACTACACAGAGATAGAAATCACTTTAGGTGCCTCTCCTTTGTGCTCTCAAAGCACCATCAACCTTTCTCTACAGTCACATGCCTTTCATTAGAGCTCAGTCTGAGCAGAGGCCCTATCTGTATTTCTCCTATCTTTGTATCTTTAGCACAGATCACACAGTTGATGCTTAATAAAGAAAGTTGGACAAATGGAAGATGGAAATGCGTGTATTGCCTGTTTTCTTGCTTGTAGCTTCTAAAGTCTACTACTCTGCCTAGCACAGACAAGGTGCTTAATAAAGGGATATGTGCTGAAGAGGCAAATCTAGTGTGTTATGATGGCTTTTATTTGTCTGTATTGGCCATAAAAGGAAGATAGAGAGAAAATATTCCATTCATTAATCTCATTGTCGTTAGCGTACCTATGTCTGTCAAAGCCCATCTTGGTTCAAGACATGCTTGTCTATTCTGCTTCATCTCTTGCCTCTTACCAGACCTCTTCTTCTCTCCATTTCCACGGCCCACTACATAGCTGCAGGCCTAATATACCAAGTTCTCTCTTTGCCAAGTCTTTGTATGGCATTGATTCTATCAGAAAAAAACCTTCATAACTTCCTCACCTTGTTCTCCAGACTTCAGGTCTTGGAATAGGCATCACTTTCTCAGAAGACTCTTTTCTAAAACACCAGGATAACTTTAGGTAAATTTTCATGTGCTCTCTTTTGCATACTGAGCTTACCCTAGTTTTATAGCCATATTGGGTTGTAAGTTATGAAATTTTTGGACACTAGGTCCTTTTCCAGCACATGATTTTGAGGGTCATTTTAGTTTAGGTAAAACCCAAACTTCTTAACATGAAACAGAAGGTTCTTGGGTATCAAACCAGCCTCATCTCAGCCTTAAGATCTTTGGCCATGATGGTCCTTCTACTTGACAAATTATTCTTCCTTCCTTGAAATATTTTTTTTAATCATCTTTATTCCTATCTCAGAGCACAGAGCCTTCTCTATTAACCCAGCATCTAGTTAGTTCCTAGTTTAAAATATTCATTATGCAAATGAATTAACTCCAACACAATCAAGGGGTAAGTATATTAGATTTTAGTGAAATAGGCAGAGGGTGCTTAAGAAAGGAAAAAACTATTAAAAGTGTAATACCACTAAATACTGATAACAATAGATGAATGCAAGTCATGTTTGAGTTCTGCAGTTACAAGAGGTGCTCAAAGTGGTTACCATCAGTGTCCATATACTTCTGATTATGGCAAACTAAAAGTAATACATAGATAACATCTCTTAAAGCGTGTATATATTTTTTGATACCCCTGGTGGTATACATGTTTTTACAAAATCTTTAGTAACCACATGTTCATAAAAAGTCTTACACTGTGAAGATTAATTACAGGTTTATGTGCATGGTCTATACGACTTCTCTCTTCTTCCGCATTCGTCTATAATGGTTAAAACCTAAAGATTTGTTGTTCTTGCCTCCTTATATCAATTACATCCTTCAATAAGGATATCAAGGTAATTAAAGGGGAAATGTTGCTTAGTTAACTAGAGTTGAGAGTGCATACATTTAATGCCCATATCAATAAATAATCACGCAAGGTTATCTTATAGACAAATTGTATAAGTTAGATGTTCATGATTCTAATTAAGCTCCAGAGCTCTTCTTTTATTTTTTTTTGAGTTGGAGTCTCACCCAGACTGGAGTGCAGTGGCCGTTCCTGGCCACCGCAGCCTCAACCTGCTGGGCTCCGGCGATCCTTCCGCCTCAGCCTTCCAAGTAGCCGGAATTACAGGCATGCGTTACCACGCCCGGCTGATTTTTTGTTTTATTGTAGAGATGAGGTCTCGCTGCCCAGGCGGGTCTCAAACCCGTGGGCTCAGGCAATCCACTCACCTCAGCCTCCCAAAGGCGCGGGATTACAGGCTGAGCCACCAAGCCCGGCCTCCAGAGCTATTCTAATTAAGACAGCTATAGAAAGATATGAAGGGAGATTACAAATGAAAATAGGGATTTTGAGTGTCTAAGCAAGAAAAAGATGATGAGAAAACAGAATAATCAATTATATATTATATAAGAAAATCCACTTGAGAAGTCAGATTGCATTGAGAAGCCAGATTGGTTTTCTCAATTTTCTATACTACAACAAGCATGCTATGTGACTTAATGAGCTGAGTCATCCTTGTGCCCAAGGACCAACATATAGGAAAGACTAAGAGCTGCTTAGAAAGTCTTCTGTGCAGACACATGAAATGCTAGCAATATAAATTAAAATGTTACACAGAAGGCACTGGTGAGTTAGTGAAAGGATTTTTTTTTTAAAGAGATGAACAATGTGTGATTATTTTGTTTTAGATTTAAGCTGATTGGAGTCAGGGGTAATTAATAATGACAAATTTGAAAAATCATGGATTCTATATTCTACAGATGTAAGAGAATGATAATTTTAAATATTCAGATCAAGTGTATATTAAGCTCCTACTGTATGTCAGTTCAACTATTGACTTTCTATATCTCACCTGTAATTTTTCCATAATCTTAAGAGATTCAAGTAGATATTATTTTTATTATTATTTTAAAGATAAAGAAATTAATAACTGTTCCAGTGTCACACCTATATTAGATGTCAGTACTGAAATTTGAACACGGGACATTGCATCCCCAAACCAGGCAATTTCTAACACTTGGTAAATATAATTTAATGTATTATTCCTATCAATAATCATATTGAGTCAATGCTATTGTACTCATTTAGTAGAAGAGAAACTAAAGCCCAGAGAGTTTAATAACTAATGTAAGGCTAAAACTGAAACAATAGTACAGCTGGAATTTGAACCTTAATCTTTTTCAATCTAGTGCAGACTCTTTTCTTCTAGCTTAGCTACAATATAGTAATTCTTTGCCATACCCTGGTGACTTTGTGGGTAAGGAGGTAAACAATCATTTCTTTTTTTTATATATAATCAAGAGAGTTATTTTTTAAATGAGTAAATTGTCAGTGTATCTGGAAATTGTGGCTACACATGATAGAAATTTCTTAAAGTCAAGCTCATCAGACAGGTTTATATTTCAATTTGATTTTTCTACTTGAAAACAAATTCCATTTTATGCATTTGGAATAAGTTGGTGCTGAGGACTTTTGGGTCAAGTTGTTGAAATTCTGGATTTATTGATTAATTAATGTACTGCAATAAAATCTAGCTTATTTTGACTAATAAATCTGCCTTCTTTCCAATTCTACCACTTTCTAGTCAAGTAACACTGTGCAGATGTTCCTGAATCTTTCCGTGTTTCAGCCTCTTTATCTGCAAAATGGGGGTATAATAATGCTTACCTTACACAAATTGTAGACTTAAACTAGTTACATATTTATGAATCTTAAGCCAGTGTTGGTACAAAGTAAAGGCTCAGGCTCTTCTTTAGCTTGAAACCCCCATCATCTCAAATACCTATAGATAAATAAGATGAAATATTTTGTGTGTGGATAAATCACCAGTTGAGGGAAACTGCCTAGGAGGGGCACACCTCAACAACAAGAGTACCTGCATCATGAACATTTTTATACCTAACACTGAATTGTACCTCACATTTTTAAAATAAAAAAATTAAATACACTAAAATTAAAAAATAAAATAAAATAAAATACAGAAGTTAGCCTAATTCTTCAAAATGGTTTTTTCAAATCTGCTGCTAAGTTTTTGAACATGTAAAGGGAACCCCGACTTGAAGAGAATGATTGTTTTTAGTATCATTATTGAATTTGTGTTTTTATGTTTTTGCATTTAATATGAGAGAAAAGATTAATGAGTTACATGGAATCATTAAATCTCACAGCAGCTCAAACACAAGAAATAATAATATTAATAATAATAATATCTAATTTAAAGAGGTTTTGTCCCTCTGAGGTAAATCACATGAATCTCCCCCAAATTTTCAGTCACATAGAAAACTTGGATAAATATGAATGTAATATAGAGATGAAAAAACGTTCTATTGAACTTCAGAGATGAGACTGAAGATTTCTACATGGAATTTGGATTACTGGTCAATATGATGGGAGAATATTACTGGCATAGCGACATGAACAAATCAATAGCAGCCATAAATTAAAGGGAATGTATAAGAAGCAATACTTTGCTGTTACTGAGAACTGGGGCAATTAAAAGGAAATAGTAAAGATGAGAATTTTAAAACTAATTTGAGAAATATTGAATACCAGGCAAAGATGTGGGGTGTTAGTATTTAGTGGAGAGCCATAGAAGACTTTTTGGCAAGGAACTGATATGGTCAGAATTGAGCTCCAGTATACAAAATGAAGTCTTTGAGATTTACTGAATAGCATAGTGTTTATAGTTAACAACATTGTATGATATACTTAAAACATTGGTAGGAAGGTAGATCTTAAGGGTTTTTTAAATTACAAATAATAAATAAAGAGGACATTAGAAAACTGGATAGTGATTAATAGCTTTACAGCATAGACTATAGTATTAGTTTCACAGGTTTATGCAAACCTCCACATTTAGTTGTTCATATTAAATATGTTCAGCTTTCTGTATGTCAATGATACCTCAATAAAGTGTTTTTTTAAAAAAGAATTAAACTTCAATAAGATTAATCTGACCAGAAGATCTTAAGTAGGTTGGAGAGAATCTGGATGAGAAAGTTAGGAAACTGGGACAACATGCCAGGGGGAAGATAAAGAGAATATGAACAAGTATGATACATAAGAAAGAAATGAGAGTCAGAATGACAATCAGTAGGACTTGGTCACCAATTAGAAATTGAAGGTAGAGGAAGAAGTCAAAGATGACCTAATCCTGGTGTTAAGGAAGCCAGAAAAATGAACAGGATTTGGAAAAGGGACTTGAGTTTGATATAAACTAAATCTGAAGTTTAAGTAAAGTAACATAGTGGAGAAATCTAAGCAAAACAGAAGTATAATCTACACTGTCAATTTCTTTGGCAAAGAACACAGAATTTTCTCCCTCTAGAATTCTTATTTGTTTGTGTTTAAATTAACAAGTAGCTCAATGCATTCTAAGAACAGGAATATTTAGAAAGGGGAAACGAATAGAATTATTTTAAAATTATGTTATTATATAGCTGTAAGTATGATTTTAAAACACTTTAGAGGTGCTTACAATGCATGCTTTCTATTCCTGAGTCATAGACATCTATTTTAAGTATCTCTTGGAAGGCAAATTTTAATTCATGTTTAACAGTAGAATGGTCAGAAATGACCATATGACTCTTACTGTAAAAAGCTCATCTGTTGTAATTTAAGACTATATGCACTCATTTTTGGAGACATTTTCTATGGTTACATTGCATTGTTTACTCAAGCCTTCTCCATGCCCTACTGTCGTAGATCTGCTTGTGAATTAATCATCTTAAAATTTATATTTTACTCTTAAATTCATTTTCTGAAATGTATTGTGAAGATTTGCCCATTATTTCTTGACATGTTTAAAGGATTTTGAATCTTTTATTGTCCCATTGTATTTATAGCATTACTTTGATGTCTGTTTGCAATCTCTTGATAGTACAGACATTTAATAAAGATATTAATGACAAAACACAGAAAATTTCTTTTAACTTTTGTGGACTCAAAGATTTGAGGGTGAAAGATAAGGATTACTTAAGAACAACTGAAGTAGTATTTGGGGAATTTTTTTCTTATGATGTAGATCTGACCCTAGACATACATGATAAACTAAGGTTGATTTAAGACTTAAGTATAATATACACTGTCCATTTCTTTGGCGAAGAATACAGAATTTTCTCCCTCCAAAATTTTTATTTGTTTGTTTTTAAATTAGTCAATTTGGACTGCTATAACTAAATGCCATATACTGGGTAGCTGATAAAAAACAGAAATGTATTTCTATTTATTTATTTATTATTTAATTTTAAATATTTGGGGTACAATTCAGGATTAGGTATACAAATGGACATTGTACAGGTAAAGTTTGGGGCTTCTTTTGGTCCCACTTTGGCTGGCTTGGGATCAGGTACCCCAAAATGCAGAAATATATTTCTTAAAGTTTTGGAGCCTGAGAATGTGAGGTCACTCGGGTACCAGCATAACTGAGTTCTGGATGAGGGCTCTCTTCCAAATCACAGACTTCCTCCTTCTCTTTGTATTCGCACATGGTAGAAAGAGAACTAGGAAGCTCTCTGGGGTCTCTTTTCTAAGAGCACTAATCTTTCTCAAAAGTCCTGGTTACCAATGCCATCACACTGGGGGTTAGGATTTCAAAATAAAAGTTTTGTAGGGACATAAACATTCAGTTCTTGGCATCAGGCTCCCCGTATTTCATACATAGTTTTGTGGTATAATTTTTTAATGTATTAAACCAAAAAAGTGGTAATTTTATTTGAAAATTAACTGTTAAGATATATCTAAGTATAAAGGAAATTTAGTTGCTTCCAAAATCTATTCATAATTTACTTTCCTTTCAGTGTAATTCTACTTGATCTTGCTTGCTTTCTCAGTAATATTTGAGATAATACCATCCATATTTTTCCTGTTTTTAGAAATGCGTTCTCAATTAGCATCAGTGACAGTGAACACGGATGGTTCTGCTGCTAACACTCTGAAATACCTGGTGAATACCTGGCAGTCTTTATTTCTGTTTTTAATCTGCATAATACTCAATACAATTTATCAACTCCCATGGCTTCATTTACTCTTCTCTAGTGATTCACCCATTCTCTTCCTTGGGGGTCTATCTAGCCACCTTTGACACTTTCATACTTAATCTGTACCATATCCTGTCCAGTCAATGTCATAAGTACTCTGTATGCTCCGGACTGATCTTATTATGCTACTATAGACTCTGCTGTTATCTTCACTTTCTGCATTGTTGAAATAAACTTCTAATCGATGCTCTTACCCAGCCTCTCACGTCCTACTTTGCCATACCAAGATAGAGTCTAAGACACACATATGAGTATGCACCCGGTTCTTCCAGTGCTTTCTTAACATACCAGCTAAGGCTCTGAACAAACTTTCTATAAACCCCTTTTCAGAGTAAACCCAAATCCTCCCACCCTAGCTATATCTACTCTTATCCATTTTAAAGACGTAGCATAAATATAAAACCTCCTGTAGTTTTATTTAATTCCTCTGTTAGAATAACTTTCTCTATCTTCATATGAGTTTCCATAGACTTGTGGGTACACCTCAAATATAGAACTCATCGTATTATGTTTTAGGAATTTGCTTTGGCACCTGGCTGCTTACAGAAGACCGAGAGCCTCTAGCAGCGAGACATGCCTTATTTTCCCATTACTCTGATGCCAAATATAGTCCTGGAAATTAACAGACTCCCAATAAATGTTTGAATGAGTATTTTATCATATTGAGAGGCACAGGAAAACCAGCTGTCTTTTAAAAGCTATTTTACTTTAATTTTGCTCATAGAAATATTACTCTAATCACAACAAATATCATTAACAGGGTTGAGGGTGAAAATGCAGCCCTTCTGGAGTGCTAACTGCCCTTGAGAAGGTGGCCTTATTGTTGTGTGCTGGGGAAAATGGAAGCTAGAATTAAGATGCAAGGGTAGTAGTGAAAGTGGCATATTGATGTTGACAACAGAGGATGCCTTCTAAATTAAAAGAGGCTAGTAATAAATCTCAGTTTTCCTGAGATTTAGGAAATATAAACTTCCCCTAGTTTTCCACTGGATAAGATGAAACCTCTTTACATTCACACATCTCCCTTCCCTGTTGTCTCATTTCTTCTTTGTTCTTCCCCTTTTTGGTCAAATTCTTCTTCTAGGTTTAAAAGAAAAGTATGTATTAAGTGGGGAGGGTGTAAGATTAGGGAAGGTAACCAATAATGTCTTGAGACATATATATGCTTGTCTTCAGATGCATATTTAGAAAAAGTAAAGCTAGCGATACTACCAAGTAACTCCAAAATTTCAGTGATCAAACACAATGGAGGTTACTTGTCTTCCACATAAATTTCAAATGGCACTGGGGCAGGTGAAGTGGTGGGTGAGGGGAAAGGTAAGTTTGTGTGTTACATGCAGTGGTGGGGATTTCTGCTCCAGACAGTCATTCAGGCATCTAATCTGTTACAGACTTTATTTAGCATAGAACTCCATCACCTGGATATTTGTAATTATAATATGATCCAGGAAATGAAGTTTAGCCATGAGCCCAAGAGAAAAGGGAATTGAGTTTTTTGAGCAAGTTGTCGATCTCTGACACTAAATACAAGTAATGCTACTCAGAAGTGACAAGAAGAAAGTCTGAGCTATTTATAATCACATACACATATACATATGTGTATACATACATCAAGCAACAAAAAAATTATGGCAGAATATTTTTAAAAGCATAACAATATCTAATAATGCAGATTTTTTTTTTTTTTTTTGAGTTGGAGTCTCACTCTCCCAGACTGGAGTGTAGTGGCCGCTCCCGGCCACCACAGCCTCGACCTGCTGGGCTCCGGCGATCCTTCTGCCTCAGCCTTCCAAGTAGCTGGAACTACAGGCGTGCACTACCACGCCCGGCTAATTTTTGATTTGTTGTAGAGATGAGGTCTCGCCAAGTTGCCCAGGTGGGTCTTGAACCCGCGGGCTCAGGCAATCCACTCACCTCAGCCTCCCAAGGCAAGGGATTACAGGCTGAGCCACTGAGCCCGGCTTAATACAGACTTTTAATGTGTCCATATGACATCAATAGGCTATGTTTCAGTAAACTCACTTTATAGTTTAGAGGCAATGACTATATTACATATATATTGTTTTTTCTCATATATCCAAAAGAAAAGAAAAGAAAAGAAAAGAACAGTGAGAACTTTAAATCACACTTGCCTAAGGAATCAAAAGTAAAGCTATTTGTGGGTGGAAGTGATTTACATGTCATATAAATAAACTTATTCGTGTTTTGAAGCAACTGGAAGGAGAATTAAAAACAAAATAGAGACATTTTATTGGGTGAATATAAAAACCTTATTGTGGGTACATGCATTGCCGGAAAATTTAAGATAAATAACATGGACTGGCCTGATGTTTGCACAATTCAAGCTGTAATTTCTCCACTCATGGGACATTTTACAAAAAACCAAGTTAATTTTCAAAATAAAAAAAATAGTTTTATCTAAGTCTAATGAACACAATGCCAGATTAACCCATGTCTATCTTTCTACAATATGTTTGTAATCACATACTTCTCACACCATCCACACACTTACTGTACTTCAACCATAGGCAATTAATAAACTCTAGTAGAAAAAGTAGCATTCAAGTTTGCACTTAATAAAACACAGGCCCCAAATTATTTTAAATAGAGGCAAGTAAGGTCTCAGTTTTGGGGTTTTTTTTGTTTTGTTTTTTTTTTTTTAGGACTCGTTCTGTTATCAGCTACTTCACGTATCACACATTCTTAAACACAGTATTATAAGATTCTCTATGTTTATTTAATCTCTGCAACAGATTAGCAGTGTGATTCAGGTCTCATATCATGGGGCCAGTGGTGCTGTGTGTTCCAGAAAAGAAAAATATTTTTCCTCCAAGTGGACTTCATGTTTTACTTTTGCCAATTCTCTCTGTATTCAATACATCAACTTGAAGTTAAATAGTATCCCCCATAAGCCTGGTAATTGCATTTAATGGCAGGAAGGGTGGACATCAAAAGTCACCTGACTAGCAGGTTACATTATTCCTGCATGAGGATTTCAAGTTGCTTTGAAGGTATTTTCAATAATGTCAACAGGTGGCAAAATACTTGAATGATTTAGTCACTTATCTTTGTCACCATTCCATTAGAACCCAAGGCTTATCTATAGTGTCTAACAATGCCTGATGCTGGCCTCTCAGGAGTGAATATTTTATGTCTTAATTTTCTTCTCTTTTATTCTCACTGAAAGTAGTAATATAACTAGGCATGAAGAAAAACTTTAATCAATCGCAAGAAAGAACTTAGAAGTCATTTACAGCAGCTTCTCAAATTTTCTTGGACATACAAATTAACTGAGGATTTTGTGTAAAGGCACATTATTTATGATTCAATAGTAAAGAAAATCACTTTAGAGTCTATATTTCTAACAATACCAGATAATGTTGATGTTGCAGATCTCTGGACAAAAATTTGAGTGGCAAGGAATAATATATCAGTGGGATGCAAGGCTAAGGCTTAGACTCAAGGCTAAAACATGGCCACACATTTAGGCCTATCCTTTTCTGATTAGACAAATAAAGTCCAATATATTGTTTAAAAATATAAATGTTAAGAATCTCTGGATACTAGAAGCTACTTGTAATCGCTGAACCGTAATCCTGAGCAATTAGCAAATTATAGTAGAAAGGGCTAGCAGTTCCAGTCATCCAGCCTGGAAAGACTTGCTCCTAAATTCTGAAGAACACATGTAGCAAACTAGAAATTGGATATGATAATTCACTTCCTAGTGGTCTTATTGCAGAACCACAAAGAAATGTAGATCTAGCTGACCATTCCTAGTATCTGGCATAGTTCATGGAACTTTTTTACTTGTTAGTAAATGTTAAATTGAATTTTAAAAGTGTAATAATTTCTAATTGTCGAGAAGAGGCTGACAAGAAAAGGACTGTTTCAGTGGCCTACATGGGTTGGAATAGGTTAATTTTCCTACTAGAGATGTTTTCCCACACATAAGTATATTAAATAAAAGACATACTTTCAACTACCAGATAATATGATTGGGTTTGTTGAAAAATTATTTCACTGCTGGAAAATATGTGGCCTCAGGAAGTAATACAAGAAATAAATAGTCAAATGAAAGATAGAGAGAATAACTCAGTTAGTGATAAGTTAACAAATAAAAGAAGGTAAAGGATGAGACAATACATTCTTACTAATGAAATACTATGTAAAAAGTATTGTACACTTTGGGAGGCTGAGGTGAAGGAATTGCCTGAGCCCATGAGTTTGAGAACAGCCTGGGCAACTTAGCAAGACCTCATCTCTACAATAAATCAAAAAATTAGCCGGGTGTAATAGCATGTGCCTATAATTCCAGCTACTTGGAAGGTTGAGGCAGAAGGATCACCTGAGCCCAGCAGGTTGATGCTGGGATGACTGTGAGCATGCCACTGCACTCAAACCTGGGCAACAGAGTGAGACTCCAACTCAAAAAAGCCCCCCAAAACAGTATTGTGTCTGGCATCAACTACACATTGAATACATTAGTGAATAAATGAATCGTTATGATTCTTCTCCATAAAAGTTGAATCCTTTTGAGAGAAGAAACTCACTTGCTCTATAATAAAGAAGAAATTTCATCCTGAGAATAATATATATGGTGTATTTTTGGTTTAGTGCAGAAAATTAAATATGCAGCCACAGGGAAATGTTCTACTGATAATAGTGTCTGTCTAAGAGCTATCAAAACTGAATGTTGTTTCATCTTAACAGGTTCAGATCACCTGAAGCTCATAAAGGACTAAGAACTTTGAAATACTCTGGGACATGAGACTCTTACTGGAACTAAATGAAGATTTTCTTGAGCAATGAACAGTGAAACCTGTTTTAATAAATTGTATTCATACAGACAGACTTATTTGAGATATATCTGGAATGCAAATTTTTAATACTTAATTTACATAACAATATGAACTCATTCTTCCTAGCACTTAAAACCCCCTGAGATTCCCCTTTCCCAGAAGGCTATTAAACTAGCTCTTTTTAAATCTCATGTGGTCTTTGCTTTATTCTTTCACAGTTGTTGAATTATCCAATTTCCAGGAGGTTGTGTATTTGTTAAGGATGAAATGGCTTTAAAGATCAATTAAGTTGACAGTGGTCAGTTAAATAGTCAGTTCTCTTCTATCCTGATACTCAGTGAAGGATGTCACCAGAACAAATATTGAAAGCAGAAACAGACAGATTTGCAGATGAGACTTACATGAGATATGAGAAAATGAGGTAAGTCAAGTATTACTCCAAGATTTGGGGACTCAGCAAATGGAAGATCAAAGTTGCCTTTAGAAGAGATAGGGAGGATCATGGAATAAGCAGATTTGGATAGGAAAAAAGCCAGTAGCTCACTTTTAGCAATGTTAATACTGAGATCTTAATAGACAACTTAGTAGTGTCTAATGTCAAGTAGGCAGCTGTATATATGAGTTTGGCATTCAAGGCATAGATTCAGAACGAAGATATACATATCGGGGTCATCAGTTTGCAGACAGCATTTAAAGCCATGAGATTAGATACGATAATTCAGAGATAAAAGAGAAAAAGCTCAAATGAATCCCAAGGTGCTTCAATATCAAGAGTTCAGTGGTTTGAGCAGGCACCAGCACAGAAACAGAGGAGGGAACAGTAAGTAAGGTCAAAGAATAATTATAATAACTCCCAGTAATACACAGAAAAATCTTCCAGTAATTGAAAAGTGAAAATGAGTGAGAAGATAGAAATAAAATGTTTTCAGAACTCTGTGTATCAGTGTGTAGAATATAGAGGTGGATACTAAGAAATGTGATGAGATATCATCGTGATCTTTATTATCATTAACAGTGAAAATGACAAAACAAGTATTATTTAAGTTATACTTCATTTTAGCTGTGAACTTTATATAAGAATCACAAAAATGTTTATATTTTTATTCACTTTGAGGAAAATGAAGATAAGCAACATTATCAAGGTCATTCAGGTACAAAGAACTAAGAGGAGATCGAAGTTGCAACTGGAATTCAGATATCAACTGGAGCAGAAGGACATAACCTTACATTGAGAATATACATTTTAATACACATTTTAATTAATATGAAATTTTTAGAGTATATACATTCAGCAGAATAATGTTAAATATAAGTACAGTTTAAGGAATAATTATATTGCAAATATTAGAATGTTCACCACCAAAGACATGAAACTAAACATTGTCAGAATTCAAGAAACTTCCCAAGTGCCCTTCCAAATCAACACTTACATAGCCATCCGAGAAAAAAATGCTATCCTGACTTTTATAACAGAATTTCTTTGTTATTTTAAAGTAGTTTTGTCACTTATGTAAGACATCCTACTTACTTGTTTTTGTACTTTGTATACACATAATCTAAGGTACTTTGCTAAAGCAATCTAAACTAACCACATTCATACTTTTTTTCAGTATTTTAGGGTGACAATTAGAAGCCAACTCCATCAAACTGAGCTATAGGACTAAGAAATTAGACTGCATGCTGTCAACACGAATTGATTATTTGTTCTCAGGAAATCTTTGCTCAGGAAAGATAAAAATTAGGCATCAATAAATACCACAACTGCTTGCTTCAAAACATTTATGTAAATAAATTATGAGACAACTGCTCAAACCTTAATTCAAGATCTTCAAATCCAGACGTATAATGTCACAAACTTTGCAAAACTCCAGTTTCCTAACTACTAAGTCTCACTTGAAACCACTTGTGCCAAGGTCCCTCAATTCTATAAATATCTCACTTCTGATCCGCACCTTCTGAATTATTGCTAAGATCTTGCCAAGGTGATATTTCCCCTACTACAGTGACTTCTGGTACACTTAGTTTTTGTTTTTGTTTTTTAAGTAACAAGTTGTGTGGTAATCCTTTGGGGAGTTAACCAAGCTTGTGTACCTTCTGGGGAGGCTTACTGAGATCCATGCAAGACTTTTTCACTACCAGCATCCAAACGTCTTGTTTCAGAAATGTTGTCTTACCTGGAGGCCTTTTAAGTTTCTCACTCAGAGGTCTTCTCAAACATAATGGTGGGATTAGTCTCACAATGGGTCTCAGCACAGACTTCTTTTTTCTTTAAGCTTCAAATGTTTTTTATTTTGTATCTCAATCTTTTAAAAAAATTTTTAATCAGAATTGAAATCTCTCATTCTTGGTGAAAATCTACCTTGTGACTATAAATAGTACATTTGTTTTATCTGTCCTTGACAATTTACATTGTATATGTATAAGAAAATTCTACAGGGAGAGGATGGACATAAGCTCAACAAATTTGTTCTCAAAACAAGTTCTGAAAGTCTCTTTAGGAATCCCTTGGACACATTTTGTCTTGGGTTACATTGTCAAATCCTTACCATAGGACTCTCCTCAGTTGTTGATCTGTTTAGTTCTATCAGGATTTGATAATTTTATTGGGTTCTTGATTAGTGATAGACAATCTGTTGGCTAATTTCTAGGGACACATTTTTGTATGAGAACCACTTTTTATGATTGTTGCAATTCTCTTGAGCCATTCACATTGAGGTCTTTAATCCACATGGAACTGGTTTTTATGTAGGGTGTGAAGTAAATATTTGATTTTGTTCTTCTTCCATATGTATACATAATTACCCAGAACATTTATAGAAAAATACGTTTTCCACTGATTTGCAATGCCATTTCTGTCATATATTACGTCCACATATTTGTGGATCAGTTTCTTGGCTTTCTTTTGTGTTTCTTTTGTCTATTTGCCTAGCCTACAACTACCACACAGTTGTAATTATTGTATTTTGTAATAAACCTTGAAATATGTTAGTGCAATTCTACCCACCTTGCCTTGCTCTTCCTTATGAACATTTTGGCTATTTAAACCTTTTTCATTGTTTTGTGTATTAAAGAAAATAAGCTTGTCAAGTTTGACCAAAATAGAAATGATTTGTATCGAGATGGCATTGAAACCACATAATAATACGAGGAGAACTTACATTTTTACAGTATTGGATATTCCTGTCATGAATGTGATATCTGTTTATTTAGGTCTTCAATAACTCTCAATTAAATTTTATAATTTTGTTTACAGAAGTATTTCATACATTTGTAGCAATATTATTGGGTATTTTACATTTCTGACTATATTATAAACAGTATCTTTAAAAAATGTTCATATTCTAATTAGTTGCTGATATTATTTAAAACTAAGGTTTTATATTTTAATTTTCCTCCAGCCAACTTGCTAATCTCTCTTATTAATTTAGATAAGTTATTAGTAAATTCCTTTAAAAATATAGGTCACAATCACTAAATCCAGAAACAATCTTTAAACAATGAAAGCTTTGATTTTTGAATTCCAAACTTTATTTATTCATATTTTTTGCTGCATTCTGTAGCAAGGACCTCCCAGGTAATTGCTGAAAAGAAATGTTGCTGGTGACAGTTATTTCTGGCCCTTAATAAAGAGATAGCTCTCCACATTTCATTTTTAAGTATGATATATGCTCTTTATATGATGAAGGTACCATTTAGCAGGTTATGGAAGTTCCTTTCTATTTAAGTTTGCTAAGAATATTGATTCCCAAATCATGAATGCAACTTTTATGAATTTCTCTGTTCCTATTGCCACAAGAAACTCCCTGCTCTTTTTACAACTATTCTATCTGGTGGTCTCTATTTTCAAAGTATCAAACATGTGACGACTTCTCACCGTATCCAATGATGAAGAGGCATCTGGCTGAAGCTATTATCATCTATCACCTGATTGTTCAAAATACCTCCATTCTACTTGGTCTCTCTATTTTCATGCTTTTGCAGCCAGGGAAAAATATTTAATATATGAATAAATTGAACCATATCACCTTAAAATCCTATCATTGCTATCTTCCTCACTTAAATTAAAATCCAGAGTCCTGACGGCGACCTGCAAGTCTCTGTAGAATCTCCTCCCTTAGCCCTTCCCATCTCCACCTTTACTATACGACCTCTGTTACTTCATTTTCTTATATTCTTTCCTAATTCTCTAGACTTTGCACTGTAGATTTCTCCTGGTTTCATGAATGTGCCAGACTTGTCAGCACTTCACACTCATGATCTGCTACTTATAAATTCCAATACTGAAAATCATTTAGAGATTATCTCAGATATCCTATTACTATTGCTTATCAATATGCATCATTTCCTTGTGTGCTTGTTTAGTTTTGACTGTGAGTTGTTCGTGTCTTTTGGACTATTATTCTTGTGAATTCTTTGAGGCTTAGGATGAGATGCATTTCCCCAAAGGCATTTGTGTTTATTTTCTGACAAGCATCTATAGCACTATTTCTCTAGACTTCATTAAATTAAATTTATAACTTGAAGGGCTTTTTGGAGTACATAGATGATATCATACAAATCCATAATAAGCCATCTGAGGGACCTTTTTTCCTTCTTCTGTGCTTGGATCCAAGGTGAATTTTTAATGTAGTCTTTCATAGTGAATATGGGATAAGGTTATTAGTAGTTTATCGTTTTGGTACAAGTGCAGGTATTTGGAGTTCCAGTTTTCTCTTCTTTCTCCTGAGCTTGACCAGGCATTGTGTTTGATTTTTGTCTGTATTCCTCAAAGAGCCATCATAACTAAAATTCAGTTTTGCTTGTTTGCCAAATACTCTCAAGACAAATGTGGTTTCACAAATATGCTTACTTCTCTTGGTTCCTACCTTATCTAGGATTTACTATCTTGTCATATATGTAAAAGATTAAAGAAAAGATTTTTAGTTGTTTCCAACAGAAAGGATAGTCCAAATAACTTAGTTCAACATATTAAATAAATACATTTTAAATAACATTTTTCAATGATATTACAATAGCATAAATATGTTATGAAAGATTTTAGAAATTAAAGAAAGGAGAAAATCACCCAGCAATGTGACATACTAATCCAACTTGTATTAGCCTTTAAATTCATACTATACAATTTTTAATTCATATTCTGAACACGATCATCAAATTTTATGTACAATTTTGCATTATTTTTCATGTCTTACCAGAAGCAGTGAAACTTTCTGCATTAATAAATAGTTTCTACATTTTAGAACTGATCAAGAACTCAAGACTTGGAGTGAGATTGCTTATTTCTGCTACTTTTACTTTGTGATACACAGTAAGCTGTATAAAGCCTCTGTCTCTAAAATTGGGTAAACCTCTCAGAATTGCTGTAACAAGGTTAAATAAAATGACTTACCATGAAAATCACTCAGAACTATATTTGTCACACAATCGGGACTTAGTAAATGTTTATTATATTTTTTCTTATATTTTGTCATTTATTTTTAATGAATGGCCATATTTAATCTACTGTATATTACAGCAATCAACCCATTTATAATCATTTTTATAATCATTTATAATGCTGGTTCATTTCAGATCATTTTAAATTGTCTTAACTAGTATAAGTAGTGTGATAATAGGCATCATTAAATATCTGCTCTCTCTCTCTGTTTTTTCTTTTTTTTTGAGTTGAAGTCTCACTCTGTTGCCCAGGCTGGAGTGCAGTGGCACACTCACAACTACCCCAGAGTCGACCTGCTGAACTCCGGCGATCCTTCAACTTCAACCTTCCAAGTAGCCGGAACCACAGGCGCGTGCTACCATGCGGCGGCTAATTTTTTTGTAATTGTAGAGACCAGGGCTCACCAATTTGCCCACGCTGGTCTCGAACCCGCGGGTTCAAGCAATCCACTCGTCTCGGCCTCCCAAAGTGCTGGGATTACAGGCTGAGCACTATTTCCTCAAGAAAATTTCAATACAGAGTTATAAGAGTAAATGCATATATTTATTGTTTTGGTATGTGATGCCAAACGTAAATACAAAAAGATTGTACCAATATACAATAATGTTTCTGCCTAGTTTAAAATTTATAATGTGTGATTATTGCTAATAGACAAATATCATATGTATTTTACATATTTTGTTTTCATTTCAAATCACATCTGATTACTTGAAAAAATAAACTTTTTTCATATGCTTATTTATTACTTGCTTTTCTGCTGTTGGGAAGTATCTCTTTATTTTTCCATTTGTTTTTTGATTTTTTTATTGATTTTTTTTTAGCTTATTTATCTAATAAAGAGACTGACCTTTGGACTATCATGTCTGTTGCCACGTTTTCCTGCTCTGTTTGATCTTTAATTTTGTTTTTCCTTTTTTATTCAGAAATTAACACTATTTGTATTTTTTAATATGTAGATGCTTTCTTTTGAGATTTCACTAGCTTCTAGTATAAGACATTTTTTACCCTGAAGATATTTGTTAGACATTATATTTTTTCTTGTTGGGTAAAGTTTAGCATTTAGATTAGCCATTTAATTCAAATTCTGTTACTTTTTTATTTTTTATATTATGCTATGTAAATAACCAAACTGATTCTATTGTAGATTGCTATGTATTCCAAATCCATGTATTAAATAACTGCCCTGCCATTGATCTTAGATGTCTTTTTTATTATTCCCAAATTTATTCACTGTGGTCAAATTAAAAATGAAATTTTTAAAAATATATAAATTAATATATTTGTGATACTTGGTCAATCTTTATGGTAAGGTATGTTCCATTTTGAGATAGAGAATGAGTCCCCATTAAAAAACAAATTAACAATGAGCAGATTTTATGTATCTTTGTGCTGAAGGATAGGTATCTTCATTCTTTAATAGCTGTCAAGTAGGGAAGGGATCAGCTCATTTAGTTTATGTCTAATGTTATGGTGAGTTAGATTGAAACATAAAAAAGAACTATCCTACAATTAGAGTTTTCAAATGGAATTGACCCTCTCAGGAAGCACTGAGTTCCCCTTCACCAACGGTACTTGAAGAAACTAGTCAAACAAGGGCTTGTTACCAGTTGGGGAATTTTTAGAGTCCTTGTTGTCTTACATTAGAGGACTCCAAGGTCCATTTTAGCTTTAAAATTGCATGTTTCTTTTATCCATCTGTGAATAATGGTTTTCACAGTGTAAGATTTTCAGGATACGAGTATTTGGTTAACTTTTGAGTAGCTCTAAAACCTTAGAGCAAATCATTTGTTTCATTGAACAATCCATTTGAATGATCAAGTCTGCATAGAGTCTCATCAAGTTTAATGTCTATACTTACTGTATTCTTTCTCAGCAGTATAAACAAAGTCTTAGGAAATTAAGTTCATACCTAAGAGAAACATAAGTCGTAGTTAGAAGTTCCCTAGATGGTTTTTAAAGTTGAATAAACCAACTAACTGGTTTTACTCAGCAGGGGCTTCATGCCATTACTGAGAAAGTATAAAAAACATTATTTATTTTAAGGAGAATATGATGATTTTTTACAAGCAAAATTACGTCTCATCCATTAAGATATTTCTCAATATCTGAACAAAATTAACATGGAATTATAGGTCATTTTAAACAAAAGAATTACAAAATAATAGATCAAAAGTTTAATAAAATATGACTTCATGGAAGATAAACCATATTGATTCTCTAAAAGACATTGCTTTAACAAGTAGATGAAAATATGTTATAATAAATATAGTCATTATATTTAAGTAGACACACTTAGGACTAAAAAGTTTGCTTTCTCTCACAGTTTGAAAAATATCGATGAGTTTGTAATTTATTAATATGCTTATTAATTTTTTCTGCGATAATCTACATTAGTCTGAACCTTAAATAATTAAAATATTTAGGCAGGTGACTCTCTTGATAAATTGAAATACGCCAACCTTTCTCCTGAAGCAAAGAGAGTGTTACAGAAATACATATCACAGAAGAGGTAAAAGTCTATGCTTTTTGGGTGACTCTTAGAAGTGGCTCAGTTCTGAAATTCCTGCATCCCTGATACTAATAAACTATTTATACAGGTTACAACTAATTGCACATATTGGTGCTTCCCATTCTGTTGCATGCCTTTAGACACAACCTGAGCTGTTTACATGGCACAGATGGTTCACAGTTCCTGGAACAAACACAGAGGAATGTTTAATGAATGATCTTCATTTTAGAAATTTTGTGTGTATTTTCTTTCCTATGGGAATTATTTAGTATAATAATTTTCAGTGTAAAGCACAAACACACATGTGCAAAGCAGTTTTACACATTTGAAAAACAGCATTTTTCCAATGAAATGGCATCAGAATGTAAATGTAAAATTTTTAATAATAGTGTGCTTTAACATAATTGTTTTACAAGGAACAAGATGAAGATTTCCCTGTGCCTCACTTTACTCATCTAATTGGGTATTAGAAAGACAAATAAATAAAAACCTAAATGCTATGTTAAACATCAACACATATGATCATTATTAGAATTTAATCAAATGAGATCTATTACATTCAAATTTATATGAGAGTAAAGCTTGTGCTAGTGTAGGGGCTCAAAAAATAATACCCCAAATATGATGCCTTGGCATGCTGAGTGCTTTAAACTGAAGGAAGTCAGGAAGGCCTCAGAGGAGAAAGTCTCTCTGACCTTCTCCTGCCCTTCACTCATTTGTTCCCCCAAGGTGATTCATAGAAACAAGAATTCTCCCTCCAGCGAGGTAGGTCATAGAAACTAGAACTTCTGTCCTCTAAAGCTAGCTATAACACCTACAAAGCCACTCTCTGTCTGACCTACCTCCCTTGAAAGCAGGTCAAAAAACCCTTTTGTGACAAGTGTTCTCTCCTATAGCTGAGAGGAAGGGATGCTATACAGAAAGGCCAAGAAGAATCTGAACAAACAGGTCCTGCTGAGTTTCCCCAAGTTTATTACAATTAGGTCATACTTTTTTGTCCAATCACGTTTCTGCACAACTCTCCACTTCTTTCGTCAGACCTAGCATGAAAATACACAATTTTCCACAAGCCTTTAAGTCTTCATTTTCTGATGGCTCCTGTGTCACATAAAACTTGGTAAAATAAATGTGTTTTTATTTTGTGGTATTACTCTGTCTTTTGTTATAGAGGTGTCAGACATAGACCTTATGATGGGTGAGAAAAATATATTATTTTTTCACCTCTCCACTAGGCATGGTGGAGTGGACAGGGCAAATGAGATAGTTAGAGGTGTCAGACATAGACCTTATGATGGGTGAGAAAAATATATTATTTTTTCACCTCTCCACTAGGCATGGTGGAGTGGACAGGGTAAATGAGATAGTATATATGTAAGAGACAGTCATGAAATCAATCAGTTATAAAGTAAGGTCAACTGTACTGCTAAAATAAACAGTGGTTGAGGGAATGAATAATATGAGGGACAGGACTAAGTAGTTATCTATGTTGAACTTTCTCTTGACCAAAAATATTCCAAGTTCACATAGTTCAAATTTCTTCCATTGTACTTTCTTATAAGGCCAAATGTTCTACCACTACAGAGACCCTTATTTGGTTCAGAAGGTTTTTTTAATGAAAGTATCTTAAGAAAGGGAGAGAGTAAATAGATCACGAGGTTCATTTTTCTTTTTCTTTTATTTTAACTATTTTTATTTTACATCCATCTTCTAAGTCGTTAGTACCCTTTCATAGCCCTAGGCCTTTGAAAATACAATTCTCTTTTTCCCGGAAGGTACATTTTTCCTCCCTTCTTGTCCACTACTGACTTTATCTGACAAACTTGTACTCACCTTCCAAAACTCAGCATAAAATCACCTCCTTTGTGGAGCCTCTCCTAAATCTCCCAGAATGGTGAGTTGCCTTCCTCAGAGCTCTTGCAGTGCTTCGTTTTTTTCTATCTTTGAATGTATTTATTAAACCATGTATTAAAATTTGTGTATACCAGATAGTGAGCTACCTAAAAAAAAAGACCTTATCTTACTCAAATTGGATTTCATAAAATCTAGTTTCTTCACTTTGTTTCTGACAGATGTTTTTGCTTGAGTTTATGGATATAATTGTTTTTGTATCATAACCTTCTAAAAATAGCATAGAGACAGAAATATAGCTCAGGGAGTTAGCGAGGAAAATCAATGATAATGAGAAATTTTTAGGAATATCAATTCCAAGAAAGCACATGGAAGCAAGACTCCAGATGAGGGAAAGTGTTTCCAGGTGATGAAAATGGCTGTAGACTTTTCAGAGAAATAAAAAACCAAACTGCATATTTCTCTACTCTGCTCAGGACTCTGAGAAAAGGTTCTCAAATTCGAATTGCCATTCATTTGAATTATATCCTCTACAAAGTAGCTATTAAAGCACATTGTAGTAAACCTTATTGAGTTTTATTATTTTCTTCTCTCTTACTCTTTTTACTCTCCAGGAGTTAATGAATGTATTAAGTTCAGTTTTTAAAGTAAGCTTCTTACTGACATTTCCTTTTCCAGGGAAATTTTATAACAAATTCTATACAGATCTTAAAGCAAAATGCTTGCTTTTGTTCCTATTAGTTTAAAAACATGTATCTTGTAAAATGTGAACTTTGCATCAGGTTAAGGCTATACTACAACTGACTATGAAGGGGGTAAGAATTATATGAAGTTGTGGAAGGTGTCAAAACATATTATCTTCTTTCAAGAAACTTTCAAGTTTATGGAATAATATTTTAGAACATTTTATAGGTAAGGAAATATTTTTATATGTTTTGTTTCACTTTACTTTCTTTCCACAATTTGTTCCTTTTCAGTATCATTTACATTTTTTAACATGTGAGGAAACTAAAGGGAAGAAATTAAATGACTTCGTTGAAACTACAGCTATTTTGATGGACTGGATTTTTAAAATGTGGTACATATACACGATGGAATTCTACACAACCATAAAAAAGAACAAAATTATGAATTTCGCAGCAACCTGGATGGAAATAGAGTTTATAATATTGAGTGACCTCTCACAGAAACAAAGATCTGAGTATCACATGTTCTCACTCATATAGTGAACCTTGAACATCCAACGTAATACTGTAAGAAAAGGACTGACTGTGGTGGGAAACTATTGGGAGGGAGGGAAAGGGAGATGGGATTAATGGTAGTCAATATCTGCCTGGGGACGGGGAGACACCTCTTACAAACAAGGGTGCCTGAACGAAGCATATTTGTATACCTAACCCTTAACTGTACCCCACAATATCAAAATAAAAAATATTGATTATAAAAAAATTATTCAAGCTCTTAAAATGGGATAATAAGGTAACTGTCCTCCTCCTGGTATGAGCTCATTTAATTGTAAAGATCTTAATAAATTCAGCCTGATTAACTCCAAAAAAAAGAAAAAGAAAAAAAAAAAGAAAAGAAACTACAGCTATTAAGTGGAAGAGCCTACGCATGAAATGGGTTTTCTGACTATAAATCATGTTTGGCACAACAACATGCTTTGTTTTTTATCAATAATCAAATAGATAAAGTACTAAGGAGCCCGGTTTGATATCAGAGACAGGCATATTTCCAGTGATTTGAGAAAACTCATGCTAGACATATGCACAAAGTAAAATAAGAACCAAAAGGGATGAGTTATGTTATTGGGAAGTGTTGTGAGAAGATAGCTTCCTAAAGAAATTGATTCTTAAGCTGAAGTTCGAAGAACAAGTAAGCACTAGCTAAAGAATGGGAGAATGCACCTGTGCAGAAAGGGTCAATTGTATAAAATGTATGTAGAAGTATGAGGTGACCAGATGAATTTGGGAGCATCAGGAATACTGCAGAACAGCTGAGAATGGTGGCTCATGCTGGTAATCACAGCATTTTGGGAGGCCAAGGTAGGAGGAATGCTTGAGGCAAGGAGTTTAAGATCAGCCTGGGCAAAATAGTGAGACTTTGTACAAAAACTAAAAAAAAATCAGCTGGGCATGGTGGCACATGCCTGTAGTCCCAGCTACTTGAGAGGCTGAGGCAGAACTGTCTGAGCCCAGGAGGCTACAGTGAGCTGTGATCATGCTACTATACTCCAGCCTGAGCAACAAAGTGAGACTTTGACTCAAAAGAAAAAAAAAAAAAAAAAAAATATATATATATATACACACACTACAGAGTGATTACAGTAGAGAACAAAAGTGTGAAAGAAGTTGAGCTAGAGGTAGAGGTAGATAGTTGTCCCCTGAACAAGCTGATAGATTGTACAGATAAACCTCATCTTTTAATTTGTTCCTTTATTATCATTTTTTAAAGAGTGGGACTCTACAGAAGTGTGGCAAAACCATTTGGAAGTCTCAGAGGGAGGACAAGGTTAGAGGCACCAACAAAAGCAAACCATCACAGTCACACAGGGAGAAAGGAAGAATGCTTAAAGAACAGAACAACAGTATAGATGGAAAGGAGGTTTTTCTTCCAGAATCTCTACCCTGTTCCATTGACCTATATATCTCTTCTTGAACCAGTACCAGGTGGTTTTGATTATCATAACTTTATAGTAAAGTTTAAAGTCTGGAAATGTGATACCTCCTGCTTTGTTTCTTTTGCTGAGGATTGTTTTGGTTATGTGCAGTCTTTTTTGTTTCCTTATGAATTTCTATAGTGTTGTTTTCAGGTTTAAGAAGCATGATGTTGGTAATCTGATGGGTATTGCATTGAATCTATAGATTGCCTTGAGTAGGATGAACATCTTGACAATATTGACTCTTCCAATCCATTAGTATGGAATATTTTTCCATTAGTTTATGTAATCTTTGATTTTTTTTGAGCAGAGTTTTGTAGTTTTCATTGTAAAGGTCTTTCACTTCTCTGATTAGGAAGATGCCAAAGTATTTTATTTTTATTGTGGCTATTGTAAATGTAATTATGCCTTTTATTTGGTTCTCTGCCTGCTTGTTGTTGGTGTATAGAAATGCAACTGTCTTTTGCACATTGATTTTGTACCCCGAGACTTTGCCAAAGTCATGTGTCAGTGCAAGGAGGTTTGTGATGGACTCCCTTGGGTTCTCAAGGTATAGGGTTATATCACCTGCAAAGAGCAGTAGCTTAACTTCTCCTTTTCCTATTTGGATGCCATTGATTTTCTTCTCTTGTCTGATTGCTCTAGCTAAAACGTCCAACACTTTGTTTAACAGGAGGGATGAGAAAGGGAAGATTTGTCCCAATTTTCAGGGGAAATGCTTCAAATGACTGTGCATTGAACAGTATGTTGACTGTGGGTCTATTGTAGATGGCTCTTACTATTTTGAGGCATGTTCCCTCTATGCTTAGGTTTCAAGGTGTTTATCAAGAAGTGATGCAGGATTTTGTCAAAAACTTTTTCTGCATCTAATGACATAATCATGTGGTTCTTTTTTTTACATCTGTTGATGTATTTAACTACATTTATGGTCTTGTGGATGTTGAACTGACCCTGCATCCTAGGCATGAAGCCTACTTGGTCATGGTGGATGATTCGTGAGATATGTTGTTAAATCCAAACTGCTAGAATCTTATTGAGAATTTTTGCATCTATGTTCATCAGGGATATTGGTCAAAACCATCAATAACAACCACTGAAGAGAAGAGACCTTATTTGGCTAATGATGTTGGGAAATCTGGATGACCCCATGCAGAAGAATGAAACAGGACCCTTACCTACAACCATATACAAAAATCTACTCTAAATGGATAAAAGACCTGAACATAGCACCTCAAACTATAAGAATATTAGAAGAAAATGCTGGAGACACTTTATATACATTGGAGTAGGTCACAAATTCTTGATCACAACCCCAACAGCATATGCCATAAAAGATAAGATAGACAAGTGAGACTTCATCAAACAGAAAAACTTTTGCACAGCAAAAGAAACCATTAAGAGACTGGGGAGGCAATCCACAGAATGGGAAAAGATATTTGCTAACAGTATATCAGATAAAGACCCAGCCTCCAGTATCAACAGGGAACTGAAATGAGCCAAAAGGAAAAAACAAAAAACCCTATTAAAAAGTGAGCAAAGAACATGAACAGTCACTATTCAAAAGAAGACATATGAGCAGCCAACAGATACATGAAGAAGAAAAAAAAAACCACTCAGCCTCACTAATCATCAGAGAAATGCTAATCAAAACCACACTGAGCCGGGCTCCGTGGCTCAGCCTGTAATCCCGCGCCTTTGGGAGGCTGAGGTGAGTGAATTGCCTGAGCCCGCGGGTTCGAGACCCGCCTGGGCAGCGAGACCTCATCTCTACAATAAATCAAAAAATCAGCCGGGCGTTGTAGCGCATGCCTGTAATTCCGGCTACTCGGAAGGCTGAGGCGGAAGGATCGCCGGAGCCCAGCAAGTCGAGGCTGCGGTGGCCGGGAGCGGCCACTGCACTCCAGTCTGGGTGACCGAGTGAGACTCCAACTCAAAAAAAAAAAAAAAAAAAACCACACTGAGATATCACCTAACCCTAATAAGGACAGTCATCATTAATTAGAAAACAACAGATTCTGGCAAGGGTGTGGAGAAAAGGAAACGCTTCTACACTGTTGGTGAGAGTGCAAACTAGTTCAACCTCTATAGAAAACAGTGGCGATCTTTAAAAGAACTAGACATTGACCTTCCATATGACCCAACAACCTCCCTCCTGGCAATATACCTGAAGGAACTCAAATCATACTACAAAAAAGATAATTGCACACACATGTTTACTGCAGCACTATTCACAATAGCAAAAACATGGAACCAACCATGCTGCCCATTGAAGGTGGACCGGATAAAGAAATGTGGTACATATGCACTATGGAATATTACGCAGCCATAAAGAAGGACAAAATTAAGAACTTCACAGCAACTTGGACAGATTTAGAGTCCATCATATTCAGTGATCTGTCACAGAAACAAAAAAGCTGAATACCACATGTTCTCCCTTTTAAGTGGGTCCTAAACATTCATCACAATTCTACAAGTGCAAGATCAGCAATAGTGGGACAATGCCCGGGTTGGGGAGGGGGAATGTAACAACTCTAAGGGTGTCTGATGCTACACCAGGTGAAGTGAGGACCAGCTGGAGGACCCAACTTCACCTGCATGTAGACTACTGATATACCTAACCTGACTTGTACTCTACATCTTTATGTTAAAATAAAGAAAAAAAAAACCTGAAAAAATAAATGGAAAGGGATATGGAAGATTACGATAGTACATATCTATGGAAGTTGAAAAAAGATGTTATGGTTGAGGCAAGAAAGAAAGCAGGATCTATGATGATTCTCAAGTTTATGTCTTGGAAAACCAAAATGAAAGACTGAGATAAACTTTGGACATGTCTGAAGAAAATATATGTGAGTTTAGGCTGACATATTAGATGTGAGGTACTTTTATGGCACTCAAGGAGAGGTGTCTAGCAATCATTTGTTGTGAAGGAAGCGAGAGAACCTAACATTTAGGATTTTGGTCTGTGAAGTTAAAGTGACCTGCTCACCATCTACCAGGTTCACAACCTAAGAAAAATTACTATCTTAAAATCTTATGTTTGTAACTAGTAAAAATGATTTTGAAATAGCTAGCTTAAATATTCTTTTGAAGATTAAGTTTGACAATCTCATGTATAATTATTTGTGGTCTACCTTCCCAACTGAACTGTCTGTTATTTGGGGATAGAGATGACACCTCCTTTGTTTAATTCTATATCTCAACACCTAGCACTGTGCCTGGAAAATTGTAGAAATTCAGTAAATACTGAAACCATTGAGTGACTAAATGCACAGAGACCTGTGTGTAGTAGGTGCTGAGCAAGTAGTGATATAATTAACATATGAGAGACTGAAGCTTAGCAGAGAGAGTCAGAAGAAAAAAATATATGTGTGTGTGTAATTGATTCTATGTATGGGTTCAGAGTAGACCATTCTGCAAAGTGAGTACTCAAAATGTATCCCTGAGTACTGAATATTTTAAGGAGTAACTCAAGGAAAAGGACTCTATGCTGCCAGGACTCTCCACTGTGCCCAGTTGTTGTTATGTGCTTATCAAATCTGAAATTTTTAATATCAGGGCTGATTCCCAGAGATGCTCCTTCCTTCATCTGTTAATGCCAAATTCAGTATGTGAATTCTCATGATATGGATTGGTCAAGCAAGGATAGGCACCACTTGAAACTGGAGTTTCTCATTGATGCGGCCTTCTGCTTGTCTGTCTCTTGGGTTGCAGAGTTCTGCCAACAGCATTTGAGAGCACCATTGCATCTAATGGTAGCATTCAGAGCACAGACATGAGCAGCTGTCGTTCCATATATCTCTGTACATAGCAAACTGTAGGTGTTCCTTCTATTTGGATGCATCTCATAGCTACTCTGTACCACTGCTATTAAAACAGGAGACAATCATGGCACCTTTAGATGGGAAAATCTGATTTGTTTTATGCTATTCTGGAGGGAGGTTTCTAAATAGACTCAGGGAAGGTGACAACATTGTGGGTGTGTGAAGCTGCCTTCCTTCCAGCTGAGTGTTTCTACTTTTTGCTTGTGCAGCAGAGGTTTTGTTTTGCTTTGTTAATGCTGCATGACAGATGTTTTCTCAGGCTTTCTGTCAACAGCTGGCCATTTGGTGTACATTCAAGTGTCCTTCATTCTGACGACAGAAATGTCTTAGGGTGGTTCTTCCATCACAACCCAAATTATCGATATATCTGATATCTGCCACAATCACAATCATTTTCCATGATTGTAACCTTCTATTACGTTCCAGAACATGAAGAAGACAAGGAGAGCAAGAAGAGAGGCTTGTTAAGAAGTTGGTTGTTGTTATCTTTCTAAAAGATGATGGTGGTCAGAATTAAATGGGGACAGTGAGATTGGAATGAAATAAAAGGATTTAAATATATAATGAGCTACAAATTATATGACTTGATGCTAGATTAGTGCCGCTATAAGAAGAAACACTAGAGAGCTTGATTCATATTCATATTCTCCAACACGTAGGAAGATAGCAGTGTGGGTGGATGACTATGAGGAGGAAAGATGACAATGTGGATGTAGATAACCATGTGGAAAGGCAAGGAGATGACAGTCAACTCTAAACCAGGAAGAGTTCCTTCACCAGACAACAAATCTACTGGCAACTTGATGATGGCTCCAGAACTGTGAGAAATAAGTTTCTGTTGTTTAAGCCACACAACATTGTATTTTTGTTATAGTATCTGAAACTGGCTAAAACATAATTTATGGAGAATTTTTAGGGTGAGAAATGACACATCAGAATGCTGAGTTACACTAGAGCTTAAGGACAGATGAAGAAAAGCCTTTTTTCTTTTTAAAAAGTTAAGTAAAGTGAAGACTTAAAAACAACCTTGGGATTTAGTACCAAAGATCTCAAGGATTACTTTGATAAGGGTAGATTCTATGAAGTTTGGGCAATAAACCAAGTATGTAATAGACAATCTGGCTTCCGTCACCATTCATTTGGAATGACTGTTTCTTTTTATGCCAATTAAGAATACTTGTCTTTCTAAAAATACTGACTATATCCTTTCCTTATGGTGAATCTTTTCTTTTGCTGTATGGATTATATATTGTTTCTACAGGACTTGTGTGAGTCCTGCAGAGGCAAGTCAGGTTTTATTTGTCTAACAAGTTTGTTAGGAAGCGAGAAGTGTCCAAGCAGATCCATAAGTCTCTTGATCCTTGTCATCCTCTGAACCTTTGAGCTGCAATATCATAAATAGTTTTGACTCTGTAAACTCAGTGTTTTTCTATCTAAATGTTCATGCTCACACAGGTGTAGGCTGCATAAATATATCCCAAACTGTTTAGCTTAAAAACAGAGGAATGAGAAGAAATAGTAATCCACCAACATGCCAGCCACATCTGAAACAAAACAAAAATATCTTTAGTAATTCTGACCTTTAAGACATCCATCATCTATACAACAAAGCTCAAAACAAACTCATCACCAATGTCCTGTGAATGCAGCTACAGAAACTGATGCAGGGAATAATGAGGTCCCTATCAAAGAGCTAACAAAGCATGGCAGAAGAGTCAAGGCAAAGATTTATCTGCAAAGATCTCCAAAGAGCAATAATCCTGCCTTGATACGCTGCAGGTGTGCACATGGACAAGAATTAAGTCATCTTCTGATGCCAGCAAAGGGCCAGACCCCTATACTGCTAAAAGGGAGGGCTCCCTGGAATAGTGCTAAATTGAATCCAGGCTGCCATTGTAGCAGATAGAGTCTGAATTATTGTAGAACTTCAATTATCATGGGCATACCATGGGACTTGAAGAAGAGATTATTTGGTTCCTAATGTTGTAAATTTAATTTTCTTTCTGAACACCTGCTAAAAGGCTGACTAAATCATTTGCAGTGTGAAATACATCACACTGAAAGTTGATGTTATATTTATTTTCATGGATCTATACTCCTTAAGAAGTCTGCCTCAGTCTGCAGAGTCAGAAATGAATTTGTTAAAGAAGGTTTTACAACAGTTGAATTTTTTCCAGGCTAATGAGAATTATTAGGTATTTTCAGGTAACACATACTTATCAGAGAATTGATAAAAATGTAGAAAGTGTAGGCCTTTTTATGGAACATTTGTCTCCCATTTTGTCTCTTAGTTATGAGTTAGCATGTGCAATCATCACACTTTTATGTGAAGTCCTGGTTGCATTCTCACTGACAGTCTCCACAAACGAGGCTGATAATAGGTAGGAAAACTAAACTGTCCTCCTGCTACAAAAAGTAGGACAGAATTAGGACAGATACAGTTTCAAGAAGAAATTTAAGGCTTTATCTTGTTATTTTAAAGAAAAATACAGTTTCTGCTTTCCATCGTCTTGATACTTTCCTAAAGTAAAAAAAAAAAAAAAAGAAAAAAGAAAAAACTAATATATACATTAGTTAATATTTGAATGTAAAATTTACTGGGGCAATGAATAGTAAAAATGAACTTAGTAAGCAAAAACATTTTAAATATACAGTAGAAAACCCCATGATCCAGAAAAATATAAAATGAAATAAAAACATAAAATGAAACTAAATTAGCATAGTCACTAAGGTTTAGTTTAGTTATTTGCTTCAGGATACCTATGATAACAAAATGTTTTGAGAATAAAACAAGGAAATATATTTCTAAATTGAAAATGATCTTTAAAGGTATTGTTTTGGGAATATAGAGATTGGTGAATACCTCTTTGGAAATGACTTCACATTCACACTCACACATGGAGTTCAGATTTTATAATATAGAATTAATTTGGGACCCTAAATTGTATTCCCATGATTTGTCTCATGTTAGTCATAGGATTTGATAAAATCTTGCTTATTGATATAAACAAGGCTATTGTACTTCCCAAATACCCTACCCAGTGTAGCCCATCTATGTAATTCAGAAATTTTGCACTTCCTTACTCCTTTGCTAATTTTTTTAAAAGTCCAAACTCCAAAAGAGAATGACCTAGTAAGTCAAACCTAACTCAAGGCAGATAAAGTTCATCTCCAATATAGTAGCCTAACATAAAACAATGGGACACAGGGGCAGGACCTCCATATAACTGTGTTTCTCAAAGTTCAACAGTATAGCAGTAACAATTTTAGGATGTCTACCTACCTTGATGCCAGCAAGTGCGCATACCCATCTTCACAAATAACATTTGAACTTCTTTAAGGGTAAAGACCATGTTACTTTGAAATATGTATCTTTCATGTAATCTAGGAGATTGTTGTGCATTTGATCATTTTTATTTTTAAAATCTTTAGGACATATAGGAATTTATGTGGATCCAAGAATCTAACTGTATACAGGCTATTTTTCTAGGCAGCCCAAATAAGCAAGAATTGCTTTCCTAAAAGAGCTATGCTATTTGTAGTTGCTGCTGTGAGCTTAACAAGGAGAGGAAGCACTTCCAAGATGCTCTAAAATTGTTGCAGGGAAGAAGCAGAATGCTGCCTTTTAATGTCTGCTTGCTATAGCTGAAGGTAAGACTGGTAGTAAACTGACCAACAACCAGAATGAATTACTGATAAACTGAGGACCAGTAACCAATAGGAATGAATGAGCTGAGGTTGTATGTGTGAAAGGAAGACGTCAGAGGAACCCTTGCTAGCAGTTCAGGAGCTGCTGATGCCCACATGATTGATCAAAATTAGGAAATGCCAAAATGCTGTGGAACCATCCAGAACCTTCATCAGGTTAGGGTTTTTATACCATAAAAGTTGTGCAAAGATGGGGGAGGAAGCATGAATTGTTTGTTTTAAGTAACTTTAAGCAGAAAGCAGAGATTACTTAAAGTGTTCATGCAGAGAAAGAAATAGAAATACCTACTAGAAAGTCAAGTGGCATTGACGGTGATTGAAATATGACCAGGTTTTCAGTGTTCAAGTGGGAACTGCCAGAGGAAAATATTTGGAGTAAAGCAAGAAACAAAACACACAGGTCTCTTCTAGAAACATCTGGTAATGAAGTGGTAGAGTTTTCACTCTATCATTTGTCGCCTAACTCCTTAGTGGAATTAGAATACTTAGTGGGTTTCAACATTTATTTTTATTTTTATTTAAATGTTACTATTTTATTTTTAATTTTTCTTATCCTTTAATCTCTCTCTTTCATTTTCAAAAGGACTAAATTGTGTTCCTTTTTATAGAAAAGAGCTGGGCTCATTTCAACGTTCACAGCTCTGTTAAAGCAGATTGAAAATGGATTATGAAGATGTTTATTCACAAACAACCAAATATTCCATTCTTTGCTGCAGTGACAGCTTTAGTTAATTATTTGTATTGCAGAAATTTATGCTCCTTCTGTGAGAGGAGCACAGTAGCACAAGTTCCTCATAAGAGCAACTTCAGGAATATCCTGCTTTTAATATTCACGCATCATAGAGATGTCGACCATTAATAATAATTTCCTCTCTCCCTCTTTTGCGTCTCTCTCGGGAATTTTTACTACTGTATATCTAAATGACCAACAGTTTCCACCACAAATATTGAATAAAATAGTTCTTTGCGAATATTTCATTGTTTCCTAAGTTGCCTTTTCCAATGTATCCCTGAATTCTTCACACTCTACGCTTGAAACATTATCTTGCTTTCAATTTCTGTCAACAACTCAACCTGCTTAATCAATCTCTCTTGTCTTTTCTGTTGCAGAGTTTGCCATAGAAGAAATGGGGTGGCTATAATATTCAAGCTTTTTCTAATTCCTTATGCTCTTTGACCGTTTTCTAAGGAAGCCATGAGATTGCTGTATCTCATTTTTTAAGCAAGCATTTGTTGCAAATAAGTCTGGCAGATGGCCACAACACCTGGGACAATTAAACCCAAGGGATGGATGAGTAGTTTCTAAGGCAAGTAGAATTTTCCATCTGCTCAAATGGTACTTCAGGGGTTTAAGCAAGCCAGTGTTGGCTGCCCAGGGTGTGTGCTTCTCACAAGCCTATTTTTAAGTCCCTTACTTAAAAATACTTACTGGTTCTCCCTCTAAAGTAGAGAAAGCAAGAAAATAAATATTTACTCTATTTTACAAGGGGGATCCCCCCAAAATGGATTTTATTTATAAAATTTGTGTATTGTTACATGTTTAAACTTGTCACTTTCAAAATACTCTCCCTTTGATGCAATACACCCATCGAGGTGCTTTTTCCACTGCTCAAAACAGTTTTTTGAACTTGTCAGTGTTTTAATGCCTTTTATTGCTTCTGTCATTTTTTTTGTTTCAATTCTTCCAGCAAAATGTTTCCCTTGGAGGGCTTTTTTCATGGGGAAGTGGGAGGTGCTCAGGGTGAGATCAAGTGAATAGGGAGGGTGGGGCAGAAGGGTTATGCTATTTTGGGTCAAAAACTGCTGAATACTCAGTGCAGTGTGGGCAGGTGTACTGGTAAATCACTATCCATCATGAAATGGACAAATACGTTGAAGGAATCTCCAAAACAATTTCACTGAAGCCTAACGCAGCCTCTCACGACAGTGCTAGCTGGTATACTGATGCCGATGGTTTCCTAGAACACTTACCTACTGGTGGAAGCCTACACCCTCCAAAAGATAATTCTGGCTTTTTGTTGTTGTGGTTGTTGTTTTTCGTTTTTTTGTTTTGCTTTGTTTGGGTTCTCTTTTCATACAGCTGTCTGGTTGCTGTAAATGGATGACTTAGCTCTTTTGAGTGTATCTTTAAGAAACAGGATCAAACAGTTTTCATGAAATTCCACTCACATCTTAAATGCATGACTTATTTTAGTTTATTCTGTTGTAGAATATTTCAAAACCAGAATTAAATGCTAGAGCTATCTTAAAAGATATCGGTGCACCATAGAACAGATTGTGGCTATCAATATTCTGAGTCATTCTTTTCCCTTCAAATGCCCTACCTTTCCCTACACACATACAACTCACTAATGAATTTTGTGTGATGACATTTTACTAAGTCAGTATGAGGCATATATTTTTTGGAACCTGGGTTACTGTTTTTGAAGGTTTATTTCTTATGGTAAACACACAGGAGCTTTTTCATGGGCTGGGCAGGTTTCTTGTTTGTTTGCTTGTCGGCTTCTGTTTGAGAATGCACGGTAAATTGGCTACTACAAGGAAGCTTCTACATCCCTGCAAACTTTCGTCAAATTGCCATGTAAAGTCATTGCCAAGTTTTCAAAAATGAATCTGGACTGCTATTCCAATGCGCCACTGTTCCGCCTCCATGACAGATGGTGTTCACTTATGCAGGGGACACAGATGAAGCGGCATCGTGGTGGTGTCATTTCACTGCAAAGGTTTTGGATTTTCTTGCTCTGAAGAACTCACATGTAAAAGGGTAACAGCTTCTTGGTCTTTTTCACTCTCCATCATCAGCTGGCATCAGCCTTTCTCCATTTCCTCCAGAGCACCCATCCACAGGCATTACTTCTGAGTCACGACTCTTCTCCTGCTGAGCTTTTTCTTTGTGTGTAGGCACATTGACTTATATGTTTTTCTGATACTTCCTGAATATTCATTTTCAGTTCTGAATCTCAGTGCCTTTCTGGCTTGCATATATCAGCAATCTTATGTCATTTCTGGAAGAACACCCTAAATACTGAGACCCAAACTGTCAAAAAGTTGAAGTAGCATAAACAACAAGAAGAATTTGGTTTTTGGATTCAGAAAGACTAGATTTTTTTCTTGGCTCTGTCACTTGTCACTAGTGCAGCACTGGGGTATATATTTGACTTATGGTATTTTTAAAAGAGAAATAATCATTCTCTAGCAAGCCTCACAGTGTTTGGGAGTTGAATAAAACCGAGTTTATGTTTGATACAGTAAGTGATAAATAATTACACTCTTTTCACTGCCAATTTCCCTAATAGTTGTAGACTTCCAACATTGGAATTATTACTGTTTTCACTCCTTTACTCCCAATTCAAATCCATTATCATGTGCTGCTAATTATGGCACCCCTCTCTTTTCTGGGTCCCTAGCTACAAGCTTGATGCAGATCATCATCTCAAACCAGGAGTAGTACTATATTGTGTCCATATTTCATTACATTTTTCTATTGCCTTCATATGATTATTATTATTACCATTATTAGAGTCAGTGTCTCACTCTGTCATCAGGCTGGAGTGCAGTGGCACAATCATGATTCACTGCAAACTCAACCTCCTGGGTTTTAGCAATCCTTCTGCCTCAGCCTCCCAAGTAGCTGAGACTACAGACACACAACACCATGCTTGGCTAATTTATTTTTTATGTTTTTGTAGAGACGAAGCCTTGTTACATTGCCTAGACTGGTCTCAAAACTCCTGGCTTCAAGAGGTCCTCCCGCCTTGGTTTCTCAAATTGCTGGGGGCTTACAGGCATGAACCACCAAGCCTGATCAACGATTTGATTACCTTAAACAAAATGACATTTTCTTTCAATTTTGAAAACATGATTTTAAACCTACTATATGCCATGAAGATTTTTAGATTACATAATAACTGGTGCTGCTTGACTCTTTTTGGAGGTACTACTATTTAAAGCCTAGGTTCTAAAACCAGACTGCTTGAGTTAAAACATCACCTCAACAATTTATCAACTGGGTGGCTTTGGATACGGTAGTTATTATCTCTTTAACTCACCTTTCTCATCTCATAATGACTATTATAATAAACCAAGGACATAATGTATATAAACCTGTTTAACATATGGGAAGCACTTGCAACTGTTAATTATTGTTACCTTGAAATTCTTCTTTTAGCATCAGCCTTCCATGTTGAACACCTACAATGACAACCTCTTCATTTTATATCAAAATTAAGCTTCTGCATTTGGGTTTTCCATTAGCTTCATTTTAATCAATTCACACAAAGTTATTTGACACCTGCCTAAATTTGCACGTTCAGCCTGCCTACCTACTCATTTATTTTCCTCTCCTCTCTGGTCTCAAGGACTTTAATTATCTGCATGATTTCTCTTCAGTATGAATTCTGTGTCTCGATAAAACATCATATATATCCGCATTTCTTCATTTTAATCTGATGTTCCTTCAGATTCAGTGCATTTGTCTACATCATTCAATTTTTTTGTTGTTGTTGCTAATTTCAAATATCCTGCTCAGAATTCCTTTTCTAGGCTCTTTCTTACTATATTCCCCTAAACTAACCATACCTGGATTTCCTTTGTCTTTAGTACTATTATGTCCTGTTTGTGCTATATTGAATCAGTTACTCCATAAGCTAGCTCACATCTTTCTGCTCCAGCCACGCTGGTCTCCTGCTGTTCTTGAGACATGTCAAGCATTCATTCATGATGGGGCCATTGTACTTTTTTTAAAAAGGTATCTGCATGATTTGTACTCTCACTTCAGTTAAGTCTCTGTTCAAATGTTACCACTGCAGGGAATCACCCCATCATCCTTACTTATGTGATTTTATTTTTCTTTGTAACATTGGACAGACATGGCTCTTATGCATATTTATTTATTGCTTGTTTCTCCAACTGGAAGGAGGACTTTTTGTCTATTTTGTTCATGGTTCTCTCTCTAGTTCCTAGCACAGTGGCCTTTACATAGGAGACTCTCAAAAAAAATTTATTTAATGGATGAATACATTGTAGCCTAACATGCCCCAGCAAAAATAATTCTAAATACTTAAAAATGTAAGGAGCATGTCTCAGATTTTTTAATATACCACCATATATTGTCATATAAAGGAAATCATGCTGGCTTTAGGACAAGACTGGCCCACATCTATGAATTCTCAATTATTATCTCAGTAAATCCCAGTAAATTTGGCTCTGAACCTCCCCCTCCTTTTATTCATAAAATATGGCTAGTAATACCAACTATGATGAATAATTTTATGCGTCCACTATGGTACCCATTTGTTTGGTCAAACACCAGCCTAGATGTTGCTCTGAAGGTATTTTTAAAGATATGATTAATATTTAAAATAGTAGATTTTGAATAAAGCAGATTGCCCTCCACAATGTGGGTGGGCCTCATGTAATCAGCTGAAGATCTTCAAAGACTGAGGTTTTCAGAAAGAGAAGTAATTCTACCTCAAGACTGCAACATTGAAACCCTACCTAAATTTCTAGCCTGCAGATTTGGGGTTTGAGATTGCAACATCAATTCTTCCCTTAATTTCAGGGTGTTGGTCTATTCTGTGGACTCACCAGCTCCCACCATTGGGTGAGCCAATTCCTTAAAATCTCTTTCCCTCTCCCATCCTTTCCCTCCCACTCTTGTGTGTGTGTGTGTGTGTGTGTGTGTGTGTGTGTGTGTGTATGTGTATGTGTACATATGTATTCATATACATGTATACTATAATCGTATGGATTATTTTTGTCTGAAAAACCTGGCTAACGAAGCAACCTTGCCTGACTGAAGTTAGGATTAAATAAGGCAATGTATTTAAAACTCTCAGTAAATAGTAGCAATTATTATTACACAATCAGCAAATTCTTCTGGCAGGTTATTTTGTCTGCCACACATTAGGTGCCCAATAAGTAATTGAATAATGAATGAATTATAAATGAATGCCAAAAAATTGATATCTTCTGAACATGTATTATTCCAGGTGACTGTCAAAGCTCATATGGTTTGGTCAGCATTACTCATTTCTTAATGTAGTTTGAAGTGGAATGTACAACACATTGCATTCCCTGTGAGGGTCTAAAAATGTTATATACATATGCAAAATCATTCACTGAAAATAAGTCAGAGTTTCTTTTATGATCACAAAGTACTGTTTGAGAATGAAAGGAAGTCGAATGCCAAATCACTTCATGAATTTTCCAGCAGCTTTGTGCTAAGCCTTATTTTATACATCTGAAAACACTTCGTAAGAGTGTTTTGAACACTAGTTAGCTAATTGGGGCAATGTTCTTTGGGAAAAAAGAAACATATTATACAAATGTTAAGTACTCTAGTTCAGATAGAAATGAGAGGTGGTAAGGGATTGCAAAAATATTTTAGCATCTGGAAATTAAGTACACCAATGTTAAGAAATACACAAATTCAGATAGTGCTCTGGTAAGAATGCAATTTGTTCTAAAGAACTAAAAAAATTGAAACAATCAGTGCTAAATTTCAGCAGATTTGTATATATTGTATGTGTACTTTTGACATACTAGTCAAAACTTCTGCTCTTTAAAGACATTTGGGGAGTGGATAAGAAGAGGAAGGAATGATTGAAAATAAACAAAACAAGATGCTGGAAACCAAATATCCTATCCTCAGTTTTGCCTACCTTCTCAGTCAGAGTCATTCAAAAGAAAATTATATTTTAAAATTTTAAACTGGAATTCTTACTGTGGTATAAATATCCTAAAATTCAGCAATTCTAACCATCTTCCAGCTTTAATTTAGGAAATGTCTCAACCCTATTGCCTCTGTTTTTCCAATGCCTCAATTTTGCATTCTAGAAAAAAGGTCTAAAAAGAATATTTTTAAAAAATTAGCATTGGAGCTTATCTAAAATAGAAAAATTTCTCTCTACTTTAAAATATTCTTACATTATAAACGTACTCACTGGAATAACCAGAAAACCTATTCACTGGAATAACCAAATCTTTCAGCAATTTAAAATACATATTTTAAAATCCATTTTAACACATGTATATTCTATTGAGTTTTGTTTATTTCAGCAGATGCTGAAGTAAGCCTACAAGTTCCATGGGAATTTTAGAAACAAGGTAGGGGAAATGTCTAGATTTCATTTCTTTTTTTTTTTTGTATTAGAATTCAAGCCAAATACAGAATATCAGCCTCTAGATGTGTTCAAGCTATCATATTATTTTTTTCATGAAAGTTATACAAATTGGAAATCAATGCATTGGAGACATTTGACAAAAATAAAGAATATAAGGCACCAAAACCAGTTCATGAACTTCCTCCTTAAAATCCAAGTTTCCCCAAATAACGTAAGATAACTTGTGGCTATGTGTGGCCAAGTAAAAAAGACATTTTGAACATTAAATTGAATCTCTCATTTTGAGAAAGAAGAGAAATTTTTCCTAGAGTAATAGAGCTTACAAAAATAAAGCACTAGAAACTGGACTGTATTTAAAATTCACAGTAAACATGTGCACCCTTGGCATTCGGGAGTTTTTTCCCACATTGTCTCTTGGCATAACCAGTGATCATTTGACTTGTAGTAAGCCCATGACTTGGAGTGCATCAGTCAAGAGCACACAGGGACCACTAGTATGATTTAGGAAGAGCCATTTAGAAACCTTTTCTAATCCAAGTGATCTCTAATTTGAGGGATCCAATCTCTGAATGCTTGCCTAACTCTATCATCATTTTTTCACTAACAAAATGAAATTTGTTACAAATGAGTGCTCAGTTGATATGCACAGGTCTAAAGTGTTTTCAGCTGGTAACGCTATTAAATAAGCTTTGAGACAAAACTCAGCAAGCGTATTAAAAAAAAAAAAGAGAGAGAGAAATGAAAACAATTGCCAACAAAGCTTTAATCAAAGGAGAGGAAACATCTCTCTACCTCCACCTCTCTAGTTTTAGACTATCTTCAAATTACATCAGTATGTGCCTGACTGCCTTGTAAACCTTTTCCGAAACGCTTGACACCAAAATTAAAAATATTTTCCAAATTGAGTTTTAAGAAGAAAAATGAATGTTTTTACTGATTTATTGCTTGTTTGTTTATTTTCAATTTTGCAAAATTTTAATTACATTATTCTCAGCACAGTTGGTCATTGTGCTCTTTCAAATATTTTTGGCCTCCCAGAAACATATGTGTGTGTGTGTGTGTGTGTGTGTGTGTGTGTGTGTGTGTGTGTGTGCGCGCATAAATATGCATAGTATATATGTTATATATATGTATATATACATATTCAGTATATATACTGAATATTATATATATAATATGTACATATATTTGCCAAATTAACATCCACCAAATCACATGCAAAGAAATTATCTTTTTGAATTCTTTTCATACTTCCAGGTGAGTTGACAGGTCTAACTTTAGAAAACTGTCACTATAAAGAGCTAGATAAGCCGGGCTCGGTGGCTCAGCCTGTAATCCCGCGCCTTTGGGAGGCTGAGGTGAGTGGATTGCCTGAGCCCGCGGGTTCGAGACCCGCCTGGGCAGCGAGACCTCGTCTCTACAATAAATCAAAAAATCAGCCGGGCGTGGTAGCACATGCCTGTAATTCTGGCTACTTGGAAGGCTGAGGCGGAAGGATCGCCGGAGCCCAGCAGGTCGAGGCTGCGGTGGCCGGGAGCGGCCACTGCACTCCAGTCTGGGCGACAGAGTGAGACTCCAACTCAAAAAAAAAAAAAAGAGCTAGATAGCTTGGCATTGCTTCAGACTGGCAGCTAACAAGTTGGCCACAGGTTTTATTGTCCAAATCTGCTCAGTGAAACCCCACAGCAACAGTGGTCATTACCAATAAGGCAACCAGATATTGTCAGATAATCTAGAGACCATAAAATCTGCATGTTATATGCATAAATTTGCATATTAAAATTTAAAGGTCTCAACTCCAAGAGGGAAAATTAAGTGACTTCCTGGAAGCAATGTTATTATGTTGGATCTCAATGGTCATGTCTGTACGTCTGAAATTTACAGGTTGTGCCATGGTGCTTGGAGAAGCGGGGTAGAAAGGTCCATGTTTTTGGTGACCAGCAGAAAATCAAGCTTCAGATAATACATACAGGCACAAAGGGACAGAAAAGATCTCTAGTGTTCTCTTTGGCTTCCTTCTCTACATAGACCACAAGGTTAAGTTTTAATTTCATATGTTTAATTAATCTAGTGAATTAATTAGGTTTTAGCTAGTGTCAAAGATTTGGACAAGTTTTTCTGATTCCTACCAGTTTCTCCTCTACCATGCCATCTTAGTATGATAAACCATAGTTAGAATAAAGTAAAGAAGTCAGAGAGAAACTGCATCATATTATAGCGATTTTTCTGCCTCAGCTTTCCAAGTAACCAGAACTACAGGCACATGCTACCGCACCTGGCTAATTTTTTAAAATTTATTTTAGAGACGTAGTCTTGCCAAGTTGCCCGGGCTGATCTTGAGCCCCCGGGTTTAGGCAATCCACACGCCTTGGCCTCCCAAAGTGCTGGGATTAAGTTTGAGCCACTAATTCCAGCCAACAAAACTCTTAAACACTGACTTCCCCTGAACTTCCCCTATCTGTGCAGAATTGTTAAATGTGAAAGGTTTTTAAACATTATTTATTCAGTCATTTTTAATGTAGCCAAACCAAGTAATATTGACATGCACAAAATTTAACTCTTAATCATTAAGATGATTTAAAATAGCATATTGTATTATTCAGGGTTCTCCAGAGAGACAGAGGCAATAGAATGGATAGATACATAGATGAGAGGGGATTTATTCAGGAAATTGGTTTATTTGATTATGGAGGCTGAGAAGTCCCCAGTAGACCTCTGCAAGCTGGAAAAACAGGAAAACTGGTACCGTGGTTCACTCCAAATCCAAAAGCTTCAGAATCAGGGAAGCTGATTAGCTCTCAGTATATGCCTGAAGGTATGCAAATCAGGGGAGCTGATGGTGTAACTCTCAGTCCAAGGCGAAAGGCCTGAGAAACTTAGGACCTGTTGGTGCCAGTCCTGGAATTCAAAGGCTAGACCTGAAGTTCAGATGTACAAGAATAGAAGAAGGAAGATATCCCAGCTTTAGAAAAGAGAGTAAATTTGTCTGTCCTCTGCTTTTTTATTCTATCTGGGCCCTTAGCTGACTGGATGGTGCCAGCTCATTGGACGAGGGCAAATCTTCCTTATGTAACCTACTGATTGAAATGCCAGTCTTTTCTGGAAAATCCCTCACAGATGTACCCAGAAATGATGATTTTCCAGCTATCAGTATATCCCTGAATCCAGTCAAAATAATACCTAGGCTTACCATCACCTATATCAACAACCTTTCTAAACAGTGTCCTGCATACTTAAAAAAAAGCTTATAGCTATAAACTTTTTATTTATACATTTTACACATACTTATTGAAAAATACTATGTTCCAGGCATTGTGAAATGCTTTGAAAATACAAAGACAGTTAGTAGAAACCCTTCCCCAAGTAGTTTGAAAATCTTAGTGCTTAAAAGGAACTGTAAATCCAGTTTGTCACAATATTCCTCACAGCTGCTGCTGCATATTTCATGGAAAGTCTGTGCCTATGTTGTCAAAAATCTGCTTAGGAGAATCAGAGGAGCTGAGCTAGAATTCTGGCTCTGTCTACTTGCTGAGTAGCCTTGGGTAAGCTAGTGAAGAATTAAGCTCTTAAACTTGTTTTCTCATTTGTGAAATAGAGACTTGATAATACCTATCACTTAGGTTTATTGTGAGAATGAAATGAACTGATATCACATCAAGCATCTAAAAGAGTGTATAAAGGTGATATTATAAATGATAGCTATTTTCAAGGAATTAACAGCCAAATAAGGCAGATGTTTGGGTTTTTTTTGTTTGTTTTCCAACAGTTATAACTGTCACAAAGTTCTGAAATCTGCCTCTACAAATTCCAACCATAGGAACGCATGCGCACTGGAGCAGATAAGCATAATTCCTTTTTCCACATGAACACCCTGAAGATATCTGGACACAGTTTCCTGCCATCTACTATTTTTTCCTAATTGAGTATCTGCAATGAATTTTTGTCAATCCTTGGCTATTTTTTCTTATGTATAATAAGTATATTAGAACCTTCAAAAACTATATGAGAAAGGGAATCAGTATAGGATGGAAAATTTTGTACATAATTCAGGTCTGTTTAGTAATATAACTAGAATATAATATTTCCTCTAAGTTCTACTTAAGATAAACTCTCACCAAGGCATTTATCTCCTACTGGCTGAGTTATGTTCTAAATACAAATACGTCTTTCTACTCAATACCATGAATAAAACTTCTTAGCTTAGTTAGTGCAGTGGCTCACAAACTTTTGTCCTGCTGACTACTTTTTCCCTGTTTGGACCTAGGACACATTTTTCCTTTGCCCTCTGAAGTTTTGCTGAGAAATCAACTTACAAAAGGAAGACTGTTGGAGAAAAGGCATACAAAATTTATTTGATCATGGTTCTACCTGACACAGGGACTTTCAGAATGAAGACTCAAAGACAAGGGGAAAATTGTCTATTTTTATGCTTAAGTTCAATAAAGTTTGAACTGCCATGTAGAAACTGAATAAACAAAAAGGGTGTGCTCTCATGCTAATAGACTGAGTGGGAAAACCCAGCAAAACCTGTCTGTCTAGATTATTCTTGGTCCGTCTGTGTAGTGTTCTGTCTTTCTCGGTATGGAGCAGATATCTCTCTGGAATGAGTCTTATAATCTACAGTCAAACAAGGTAGGTCAGATAATTTTTTTATGGCCAGTTTTTCCACAGAAAAGTGAAGTATAAACAATTAAAGTAATATTGCTAGGTTTTATAACTAGCTTTGTGGAAAAGGGGCTTTGGTTTCCATAACCTACCTCCTAGGGAAGAATGACACTGAGAGATGGGAGAGCAGGTAAGGTCAAAGAGAAACTTTTGCTTTTGAGGCCTTCATTTTGGGGTATTGTTTTTGGAGTCCCAACCCTGCCTATTGACAACCCGAAATATCTTTGCTTATATAAGTTAAACCTATGTTTTTCTTCTGTATTATAAATTAAAACTGAGATATATTTAATTCACTTAGAATAACAATAACAACTCTATATGTATTAACACAACATATCTCATGAAAAACAATCTATTTTCCAAAACAAAAAAATTCAATGAGGAGAGTGGCTTTGTTAATATTTTTATAAATCTCTTTGGCATTTAACTTAATAAAAGTCAACTGAATTCTCCTACGTCCTGTTGTATTCAGTTAGTTGAAATATGTGGTTTGGGTTGAAGTATGTGACAAAAATATCATATTTCACAGAGATATGTAGTTGGAATAAAAGAATATTTTAGTCTTTTTAGGTTATTGCAGATACTCTTCTTTGCCACCACATCAGACCTCAACAATGGTATTTCTTTTTTGCAAGATAGCTGCAATGTATACTCTGAAATATCAATGGCAATTTTTTACTCTGTTAAATTAAAATTCATTAGACTAACTTGCCCTTTAAAAGAATTTTACCCATGTATAATTTTGTAATATCATGCTTTTATTATATGTAAAATATCAGTTCACTGAATTATGCAGATACTCCAAATATGGATACAATTCATTATACAACTTAAAAAAAAAAAACGCATTCACTGTTATCACTCCAAATCTCATCAGAAAATATTTAAATATTGAAAGGATGTCAAGTCACAGAAGCAGATATAAGTTCAGATATAAGTTCTTCAAAATTCCAATATCTTTCTTGGAAGTTTGAATTTTATCACTGGTGACAAATACTGCCAGTTGTTTATCTTAGAGTGACAAGTTCACTTCATTCATTTTCAAGATAATGTCTGCCAAAGATGACTTAGTGTTGGAAAATTAGTTTTGACATTATGAAAGGTGCTCAGGATCCCAGGGGTCCATGGACCACACTTTGAGAACTGCTGTCTTGGCCTTCAATAAGGCCAGCTACAAGTTGCTTCCTGCCTTCTTCTGGTGCATCTGTAATCTGCTTCAGCCTTCCCACAGTTGCTCTCTACAAATCTTGAGCTCCCTGCCTTCTGAATAAGCTAGACCCCTCTTGTACTTCTCCTTTCCTTGGAATACCTTGTTAAAGACCTATTTTTTGGCAAAGATTCATGAAACCTTTCCTGAATCTTTTAAAGCATTAAGATATATTACCTATTCCCTTCATGAATCTCTACTGTATATATATTACAATTACTTTTAGCATAGACCTTTCATAATTTCTCCCTTGGGATTTTGTCTTAAGAAAGAGAATCTTAACTCTATTAATTATTAACTTGAACAAGTTTCTTAACAACTCTATGTCTCTGATTTTTTATCTTAAAGCAAAGTTCTTATTACTTCAAAGAAATATTGTGAAGATTAAATGAGAAAATGCATCTATCTGCTGAAAATATTAAGTATAGTAATATGCAATCATTTGTATAATCATAATATAAAATATGTGATCATTAAAATCATATATAAATATAAATAAGCCTAATTAATAAATTATATAATTTGTTTTGCCCAAAAGCAAAATAGAAGTATTCATGTTTGTGAGAAACTAACTCATTGATAAAATAATTCCTATTTTAATATAAAAATAATTAGACAAATTTGAGTCTATAAAACTCTTGAGTTTACAAGGGTTTCCTGCCGTGCATTTTTCTATATAGGACATAAATTTTAGGCAATAATTTATTTGGTTAATTGTTTAATCTTTCATTAACTCTTTTGGTAAACAACCATACACAGACATATTTACAGAACTTGTCTGTCATACATTCTTCTAAGGGAAACTATTTTCCCTCAATCCTAGTTCCTGTTTTAGTGTATATTTCCTTATAAAAAATTTTGTTTTCTTCTTAAGTTTAGTTTTCTTCTTAAATTTCCTGAATCCTTGAGCCATGTTACCAGATAAACTAATTATGCCTCTCTATTAGACTAAAATCTCCTACATGAGACTTATCTTTGAATCTGGAATGCTGGGCATTGTCCTTACTGCAGATCAGGCATTCATTGACCCATTTTTAAAAATAAAAATACTACTTTACTGTTTCACCATCCCCATAAGTGGGTTTTCTAATAGTTTATAAAGAGATTATAGACAAAAAAATTCTATATGGTCAAGATTGGAAAGAGAACTATAGGATTGTCTTTCCTTGAAACAGAACTAAAGTATGCCTCCTTAGCTGTGAGGAATATGTTCCAAGACTCAGTGAATACCTAGAACTGTGGATAGTACTGAACCCTATATACACCTTTTTCCATATACATACCTATGATAAAGTTTAATTTATAAAGTAGATACAATAAGAGATAAACAATAACTAACAATAAGTAGTTATAAATAGAACAATTATAAAAAATATACTATAATGGAAGTCATGTGAATGTGATCGCTCTCTTTCTCACATACATAAACACATACACACTATCTTATTATACTATACTTCAGGCAAAACAGCAGATGGGGGTGGCTACTGTAATAATTTCAAATATTAGCAGAAACAAATCAGATTCTTCTGAAACTGGTAATTATTATTTTTATTCTTTGAGACAGTATCTCTGTCACCCAGATTGGAATGCAGTGGCATGATCTTAGTTCACTGCAGCCTCAAGCTCCTAGGCTCAAGTGAGCCTCTTGCCTCGGCCTCCCAAAATGCTGGGATTCCAGGCATGAGCAACCATATCCAGCCTGATGTTAGTAATTATTAATTGAGTCTATCAACAATTTTCAGAAATCAGACTTGAGGCAACCTAACAAACTTCTAGACCTACTGATAAGAAAAAAATACATTTTAACTTCAAGTTCCAATTGTATTATAACCTCTTTAAATTTTGCCAACATAGGATTCCTGGGTTTGCTGACAAACCAATCAAAACTCTCAGAGGAAAACAGTGAACAAATATATCATATATGGAAACATTCTTGCTCTATTTGAATGACTCCTTGACCCTCTAGTTTTCCTAGTTCTGACCTTCCAATCAGACACTTTCTTACAGCTGGATGAATTGTCTTACTTTACTATTGTTTTTATCAGGTAGAAGATCTCCTTGTTCCCTTTTCAAAACATGTATATTCTATCTATATCTTTATCTATATCTCAGTGTATATTTTCCTTTAGGGAGCAGAAGGTCGTTCTGCATGGTTTCATAGTGTAATCTTTGCCCAGTTAGCTTTTATGAACTTTGTGTCAATTCAGAACAAAACAGGACTTTTTCACCCTCTTTAGAATATAGAAGTCTTTCATGTACTTATATTTCTCTCTTGACTTCTAAAATAAAACAAAAAATTATCTAAAGGATTCTCAAGTCTGCCACGCTATTATTTTAGCAATTTGGTTACATAGAAAATAGATTTTATATTTCTACTTATTGAACTATTTTAACTGAAAAACCTTTTGTAGGAAATCATTCTTTTTTCTTTTTGAAGCAGTCAAGTGAGATATGAGGAAAGCACTTGCCTTTGACTTTAACTCAAGGACAGTTTAGGACCAGGTCTAAAGGGATATATATCGAATGATTCATGGTAAGACTAAAGATACGGAATTTGGTTCTTTTTCTAATGTCCAAATGGCAAAGCTCAATTGAGATTCTTAAGGCTGTCATCAGCCGTAGGGCTCTTAAAAACAACACTGTCTATCCAATTCTCAGCGGGTTAGACCTGCCCTAGATACATGCTAAATAAAAGCCAAGCACAGTCTACATGAAAAGAAGCTGGAAGGGATATGTTGTTCTGTAAAAGGGTCAAATACATGGTTCAAATCACAGTCCCAGGGCATACTCATTTCTTAGAAGAGGGAAGTATCTGTACTGAGCACTGTGGATTGTCCAGTGGGACTACAACATGTTTTATTGTTCCTCTATTATATAAAGAATTCAGGGAAGGTACACATAAAAACCACCCACATATTCAACTTAAGCATATAATGATCTGCTTTCATTTAACAAAAGCAAAATAATTTGTTGGTAGAGGTTGAATGACTTCTCAGCAGCCAAGGTTTGGAAGATTACCTATTAATGTTACTGCAAAATGCTCAATTTAATGTCTTTCATAATCTAATGAGAAATGTGAACACATGGCAACAATAAAAAATAAGATTGTCCTGATTCACACTTTAAGCTTATATTTTTACTTGTTTTACTTTAACTCTTAATTATATTAAACAGTTATTAATATTCACAATTAGGTGGGGCCCATAACCTTCTGAGACATTACATCTGCCTTTTCCATCTGTATAGTTCTAATAGAATTTCTTCTGACTTTTCAAGTAAACTATGTAGATGTCATTTTTACTTTTTAATCTGGGGAAAAATACAGGAAGGCTAATTTATGGTGGTTTGATTCAAAATTTGCATTAAAAAGTCTTCCAGAAAATATGTCTTTCTTAAAAATTTTAAAATGACTTATTGCAATTACCAGTAGGAAGGGTTGAAATGAACCATAATGACTACTACTTAATAGTTATTTTTATAAGCTTTCCCACCCAGGAAAATATGGTAGTCAGGTTTAGAATATTTCATGTGGTCCTAATTAGGCTTCTAGAAATTAGTAAGAAGTTTTGAGCAAGGAGTGAAGCTATAAAGACTGAGATACAGAACCATGTAGCTTCAAAGTAAAAATATACCTATATATTTGTGTAGGAGACATCATACATAAAAATATTGATTATCTCTGTTCCTCATACAAGTAGAGTGTAGCATTGGTACAGAAAATGAAAAGTCTGCTAAATTCTCCCACTAATGTCAAGTGGGGAACCACTTCCTGCACTTTTCTTCTTGACCATTTTGCTCCAAATACCAGGGTTTCCTTTCATGTTCTTTATCATTCCAGGACCTTTCTTAATTTAAGACTTCCACCTAGGTTCCTCCCTCTGCCTGGGAATCTCCTGCCCTGATCTCACCCATGACTCCTTCCTTTCATACTTCAGGTCTGGTGTAAATGTTACAGTCACATTGTGGCTTTCCCTAACCACCGAGTCTAAGCATGCTTCCCCTATCAGTTTCTGTTGTTTTTCTTTGTGTATTAGCTTCATTAGCATACTTCATATTCATATACTTATCTTTTTATTTATACCTACTCTCTTTTTCTCAATTATGGGATAATAGAGAGACATTGAACCGAAAATCTAGTAGGTAGTAGGAGCTCAACAAATATTTTGGAAGAATAGATGTGTAAGAAAGGAAATCGTCAAGAAAATTTGCAAAAATGTGGTAACATTTTTCTCATTTACCAATGTCAGTATAATATATTTAGCAGTTTTTGGATGCTTTCTTGTTTTCCTTACTTTGTTTTTGCTCCTTGAGTAGCAAATTCTTCAGCCAAAGAAAATAGACTTAAATCCTAATGTAGTGAAATGCAAGGCTAGTATCAAAAAACGACTGGAGCTCTCAGAAAGATCATTATGTGTGTGTACGTGTGTGTATATATACATCTTTATGTGTGTATATGTATGTGTGTGTGTATATATATGTGTATATATATATAACATATTTGAAAATACAGGTTAAATATATACAAATAATAAACAATATATAAATCACACACAAATTATTAACATTAAGGATATATTTGTAAGGACGTTAAACCAAAATAATTTCCCTCTTAAGCACTATGGAACAGTAATGTTTGTGACAAAATTACCTATCAGAGAGAAGAAGAGAAAGTGCCTCAAAGGGAGACAAAGAAAGATAGTTAAGGTTTACCACTCTAGTCATTTTGAAATAAGTAGAAAGAAGAGAGTGACTCTACCTGACCTAAACATTTTACTTTTTGAAAATTCCACCCACCACAGATATGATCCATCACAATGCAGAAAGTATGACCCAACAGATTCAAATTTATCTGTTTTAGAGTGGAACAAGGGGAGGAAGGTGTGATAAGAAGCAGTACTCTCTTTCTAGAGTATGCTGGCAACCCCTTGCATGTGAGGAAATGAAAATGAAAAATTATTTGTGCTAAACCATGTATCTACTAATGCATCCTATTTTCAGATCTAGCTTTTCTGCCTTTGTCATACAACCATGTCTAGTATTACTCTAGAAAAACTGGGTATAGTCCAATATAAACAAGCATTCTCAATGTAAAACTAACTTGAAATAATCAAAGTTTTTATTGGAAGAAGCTATTGTGGTTACTGCAAGGTTGTTTCAGTATATATTGGAATAAAAGAAGATACAAAAATACATTTATGACTCCAGAGTCCTTGGTGAGTAATGTTTCAGGATTTGGCAAGCAAAGAAGGTCAGCTCGTAAACTGAAGATCTGACAGAAATAAATACTGGATGTGTCAAATCATCCTGTTTCCTGTTCTGGAGTTCTCCATGGACAGGAAGTCTCCCATGCAGATATTTCATACCTGGTGATATTTGGAAACTTCAGAATGCTTGGCATTGTTCCACAAAGCATTTGAAATATTGATTTGAAGTAAAAATAATCATCTATATATTTTGGCATTATTTAATCTAAATCTCTACTTAAACTTTTCAGAGATGAATTTTATAGAGTGTCTTTTGATGAACTAGAAACAGAAATTCAGAATATTGTTCAACTTTTTAAAATTGTTATTTCAGAAACTGAAATTGGTGAAGTTTGCACATCTTAGTTATTATAGATGATGCGTTTTTGGCATTTTTTAGTGCAAGTTTAGTTTGTTACTTCACTGTCCTTTACATTTTATCATGTAAACATAAGTTACAATTTTCTTATGTTTCTACTTTTTGTCTTTTATGGTAAATGTTTTCATAGTTCTTTGTAAAAATCCAATCATCTCAGTTATCGAGATAGACCATTTGCTCAGAAAAGACTATTTGCTTTGAGGGTTCACATTACTCTTGAAAAAATTTGTTTGTCTCTCTTGTAGTTAAAGATAAGCTGTTACACTTTTTGGAAAAACAAAACTACTGACATCCTAGCTTGAAAGTCAGAGTTGAACCCAATGACTTTTTGACCTAAATGATAATTTCAGTATACCTAACTACAGGACATAGCATCTTAGATAATTGAAAGAAAACCTCAGATAACAAAGCAGTTTAATTTCAGCAAAATTTTGAAGAAAATTGTATACCTTTTCTATAAGGAACAAAACTAAATTTCGCCTTTAAGTGATCTGCTTTTATAACAACATAGGATTAAAAGTAAAGTCAACTAGTGAACGAAAAACCAAAAATGAGTGAGGGTGCCAGTTTTAAAAATCAGCATGTTATTGGAATATACTTTCCAGAAACCAGTTGTATACTTTCCAGAAACCAACAAATTTTTTTCCAGAAATAGAAATGACCCCCTTGGCTACTGAACTGCCTTTCTGTAAGCAAGTTGTAGAAGTGTTTAGGAACCTGTTTTCTGTGTTTGTCTAAAAGCATGATGGTGTTTTTTTTTTGAGTTGGAGTCTCACTCTGTCGCCCAGATTGGAGTGCAGTGGCCGCTCCTGGGCACTGCAGCCTCGACCTGCTGGTCTCCGGCAATCCTTCCGCCTCAGTCTTCCAAGTAGCCGGAATTACAGGCATGCGCTACCACGCCCGGCTGATTTTTTGATTTATTGTAGAGATGAGGTCTCACTGCCCAGGCGAGTCTCGAACCCGCAGACTCAGGCAATCCACTCACCTCAGTCTCCCAAAGGCGCAGGATTACAGGCTGAGCCACCGAGCTCGGCTTATGATGTTTTATGAAAAAAAATTATAATTGTTCAAAAGAGGTTAAAAATAAAAATAGGTTCTTTCTACTAAAAAAAAAAAAGAGTTAGATTATTTTGAAATTTTCAGGCCTGAAATGAAAAAAGAAAAAGTACCCAATGCAGATTATTTATTGAAAAAATGGGAAACCTGATATCAAGGATTCTGCTAACAGCAATCGGTTTCCATGGTAGCAAGAAGTAAACAGAGATACTAATAGGAAAGAATATACCCTGTAGTACTATCAGGTAGAATCAGGTTGACAGGAAAGAGTTTTATTTTCTCTCTAATTTGGAAAAAATAATGAATGATGTTGGCTGGGACAGATCATAATCCAACTAAAGCAAGTGCAAAATAGTCTATGCATTACTTCAGGATCACAGAGAGAGCTTATAGTCAGATCTGGGAGACAGAATTTTGCCCCAAGCTACTAGTGATGGGCTGCCTCACAATCATTATCTAGGAAGGTTGGAGAAAGACAAGAGTTGAGGAGTTGGAGCCCAGGTTTCCTACACCCCCTGCATTTAATAGAGGGGGTCTAATATATGAATTTGTATCCAATGGAAACAAAAATAAAATACCTAAGTGTTTTTAACTTCTTGTGGGCTAGATAAAGAAAACGTGGTGCATATACATGATGGAGTATTACACAGCCATAAAGAAAGACAAAATTAATGGACTTCGCAGCAACTTGGATGGATTTAGAGCTCATCCTACTCAGTGATCTGTAACAGAAAAAAATGAACTGAATGCCACAAGTTCTCACTTATAAGTGGGTCCTGAGCATTTATCACAAAAGTACAATAGAGAGATTGGCAGTAGTGGCACACTGCCAGGAGAGGAAAGGAGGGACACATAACACAATTAAGGGTACTTCATCCTAAACTAGGGAAAGTGAGGACAAGTTGGAGGTTCAAACTTCACACGCACGTAGACTACTTATGTAATGAATCCTGACTTGTACCCCACATCTTTACAATAAAAAAGATATATATATATATATATATATATATATATATATATATATATTTTTTTTTTTTTTTTTTTTTTACTTTTTACTTCAATAGTTTTAGGGGGTACAAATAATTTTTAGTTACATGGATGCATCATTGTATAGTGATGAAGAAGTCTGGGCTTTTAGTGTACCCACCACCTCTACCTCTGCACATTGTACCTGACAGGTGATTTTTCTTCCCTCCACCTCTTCCCACAAAAGGACATATATTTTTAATTACAGGAGATAGTGGATAAAATTTGCATCAATATAAATTTTTAAGGAAAAAAGAGCCGGGCTCGGTGGCTCAGCCTGTAATCCCGCGCCTTTGGGAGGCTGAGGTGAGTGGATTGCCTGAGCCCGCGGGTTCGAGACCTACCTGGGCAGCGAGACCTCATCTCTACAATAAATAATTTTAAAAAATCAGCCTGGCATGGTAGCACATGCCTGTAATTCCGGCTACTGGGAAGGTTGAGGCGAAAGGATCTCTGGAGCCCAGCAGGTCAAGGCTGCGGTGGCTGGGAGGGGCCACTGCACTCCAGTCTGGGCGACAGAGTGAGACTCCAACTCAAAAAAAAAAAAAAAAAGAATTATATAATTTCATGTATATTGTAAAAATTTGCAACAGTATACTTCCATTTTTTTCATCCTTTGTTATTGGTTTTTGGTTTTGTTGTTGTTGCTTGAGTCATGGTCTCACTCTGTCATCCAGGTTGAATTGCAGTGGCACGCTCATAGCTCACCACAGCCTTGACCTCCTGGGCTCAGGTGATCCTCCTCCCAATTCAACCTACCGAGTAACCGGGACTAAAGTTATGTGCCACCACACCTGGATAATTTTTAAATTTTTCTGTAGAGATGAGGTCTCACTATGTTGCCTATTCTGTTTTCAAACTCCTGAGCTCACGAGATCCTCCTGCCTCAACTTCCCAAAGTGTTGGGATTACAAGTGTGAGTCACTGTGTCTGACCTTGTTATTGTTCTGTCGTTTCTGACTACTTATTTATAAACTCCTAAATACGTTATCATTATATTTACTCTAAAACGTCAAATGCTTTATTAAATATTTCTAAAATAAATTATCATTTTTATTTATTTATATTTTTACTATTCCCAGCTCTCTTCATTCTTTTATTTAGATTTGAGTTTCCATCTGGAATTATTATCCTTTGGCCTAAATAAGTCATTTTCATTTTTCTTATAACAATATTCTGTTTAGAATAAATGCTTTCAGCTTCTGTTTATGTGACAAAGTTGCTTTTAAGACTTCATTTATAAAATATATTTTCATAAGAAAATCATTTTATTTTACCACTTTTCCCCACACTTTATTAATGTTATTTCATGGTCTTCTTGTCTAGTTGCTGAATAGAAAACTGCTATCTTTTTTACTGCTGCTCTTTTCTCTGTATTGTTTCCAGCGTCCCCTCTTCTCATAAATACAATGTGCAGTGATTTTCTTTAGGTTTATGCTGGTTTTGCTTTAGTGTATTTTTTGCATTTATAAGTTTGTAGTTTTTATCAAATGTGGGAAGTTTTGTCAATATTTGTTTAAATAGTTTTGAATCCACATCCTCCTATCTTTTTGGGTTATCAACTTCTATGTATCTCACTACTTTATTTTTCAACATACCATATGTCATTAATTTTCATTCTTTTTCTTTCTGGAATTAATTTTAGATACTATTTATTGCTATATTATGATTTTTTTTTCTGCCACATCTAATCTGCTATTAATCCCAATCAGGACATTTTTACTTTTATTTCAGTTATACATATATATATGTTATTTTTAGAAACTCCATTTGGTGATTCTTATTATATCTTTCTTTCTTTTTTCTTTTTTTAAGTACTATATTGTACTTGCTGATTGAGAGCCCCTGGCTTCCAGTGATACTCCTACCTCAGCCTCCCAACACACCAGAATTACAGACATAAGACACCATGCCCAACCCATTTTGTTATTACTGTGTCTATTATTTCTATTCTAATTATGCTCATATTTTCCATTATCTTCATTAAGATATAAACTGTTATAAGAACTGTTTTACATTATTTGTCCATTAATTGTCATCCCATTATTTTGGGGCTTATTTCTATTGGTATTTGTTTCCTAGTTATTCCTATTTTTCTGCTTCTTTACATGCCTGGTTTTTTGTTGTTGTTGTTTTGCTTTGTTTTAGTGGATACTGAACATTGCAATTTCTTTAATATTGTAAATATTGAAATTAATATTTTTAAACAAAATATAATTTCTCAGACACATAGTTATTTGAAATAAGTTAGATCATTTTGATGCTTGTTTTCAAGATTTGCAACAGAATAAATAACCCAGACATAGATCTACACATTTAGAGTCAACTTATTTTTGACAAGGATGTCCTGAAAATTAACTGGGGATAGGAGAGTTCTTGTCAATAAGTTGTGTTAGGAAAACTGAATATCCATATGCAGAAGAACAAAATTAGATCGTTATCTCTCAACAAACACACAAAAAAACTCAAAATTTATTTAAAAACTTAAATGTAAGACCTGAAACTCTAAAATTACTAGAAGAAAACAGAAGGAAAGCTCCATAACATTGATCTTGACAATAATTATTTTATTATAATCACAAAAGCACAGACAATGAAAGAAAAAATAGAGAACTGGAATAGCATTATAATAAAAAGTTTCTTCACAGCAAACAGTAAGTGAAGAAACCCACGGGATGTATCTGAAAACCATATATTTGATATGGGGAAAATATCCAAAATACATAAGGAACTCCAGGAACCCAATAGCATCAACAACAACAAGAAAAAAAACCTCAATTTTTAAAAAGACAAAAGGGAGGTAACATTAGCAAGATGGTTAAATAGAAGAACATCTGCTCACATTCCCCTAACAGCAATAAGAATTCTAAACCCATTCATAGAAAATTGACTCTTTGTGGGAGTCTCAGGATTTAGCTACAAGATTGTGGAACTTCAGTGAAGCCCAATACCTAGAAAGGTTATTTTGAGAGCGTAGACATTCAGCCAAGGGGCAGACCTGCTGATCATGCTCCTGGCTTCAAGTCAAAAAATGGTCCCATTTCCCAGGGTTATTGACTACAGATTCATCTTTCTTTAAGCTTGCAACCAAAACCTTCTGTCAAGCAATCCATGAGAAATTGTGCACACCAGTGCATTGGTGGAGAGGCTCATTTGCTCACCAACTTCTGTCTTGGCAGGGACCTAAAAATCGCTCTATATTTCAGCTCCATACCGCTACAGTTGTGGCTCTTTTTAGTACTGCTCTCACAAGTATTCAGAAAGAGACTGGTCCAAATCTTCCAGCCAAGGAGTTACCCATTTGTTTGAGCCTTTGTGGTGGGCTTACCAGCATCCATCCTGCAGCTGAAGTTGAGAGGACCTGGTCCCAGTTCCAGCTCCTCTCACTTCAGTTGCAGAACTATATGCCTTGTGAGAAACTGCTGGGAGACCCTGTCTTGGTCACTAAGAGGGTTCGCTTGCCTCTTTTCCACAGTGGATACTGATGCAGCGCACTCTCAGCTCAAGACCCACTTTTTGTTGCTGGAAAACTATCACACCAGTGCAAGGAACTGCTGAAAGATGTCTCGACCATCGGAGCAGCCTCTCCAACCTCTGTTCCACAGTAGTTCCTGAAAGAGCCCACTCTGAGGAGTCTAGCCTCTCTCACTGCACTCAGAGAACTGTCCTACCTGTGCTGGTAACTTCTAGAAAGTGAATCCATTTGGGTTACCAAGTCAGACTTCGGGGCTCAAACTCCTGATTAGTTTTCTCATACAGCTTGGATAGCCTCCTTGGATCTTTCCCACATTTATCTGGGCCAACCTTGGAGCCCTTGGGAGACTTGCAGCGAATCTGAGACTCGTATCTCTAGTGCTGAAATAGTTCCTGTGGTCAGGCACTTAGGAAACACAAATCAGTCTTCTTAGAACTTCTGGATTGGTCTACTAAAGAAAGACAGACAGAAACAAACAAAGCCAGACTATGAAGAATGGAACAAATAACTATTCAAAACAAAAAAGTCAACTCTAATCCAAAAACATCAAGAACAAACAGGGAAATTTGATTTCACCAAACAGACAAAATAAATAACCAGTAAATTACCTTAGATGGAGATGTGTGATCTGTCAGACAAAAAAATTCAGATAGCTGCTTTAAGGAAGCTCAGTAAACTATTTGTTATTGTTGTTGTTTATTTTATTTGTTTTGGTGAACTTTAAGATACTTTTAATTATGGTACATACAGACCAAATTGCATTATGCCTAGACCACAAAATAGTAAAATTAAATTAATATTCACACTTTTTCAAAATCCTACCCAAACTTTTCTAACATTTTGTGGACATAAACAGAAACTTAAGAATTATAACTTTGTTAAAGATTGACATTTTAAAAATTACATTTGACCGGGCTGGGTGGCTCAGCCTGTAATCCCACACTTTGGGAGGCGGAGGTGAGTGGATTGCCTGAGCCCGCGTGTTCGAGACCCACCTGGGCAACCTGACAAGACTTCATCTCTACAATAAATCAAAAATTAGCTGGGCGTGGTAGCGTGTGTCTAATTCCAGCTACTTGGAAGGCTGAGGCGGAAGGATCACCAGAGCCCAGCAGGTCAAGGCTGCAGTGGCCGGGAGCGGCCACTACACTCCAGTCTGGGCAACAGAGTGAGACTCCAACTCAAAATATAAAAAATAAAAATAAAAAAGTTACATTTGGTAATGCTGGTACTACAATTAGCAGACATAATTAAACTGGAACGGGTCAAAAGTCTGATATTTTCAAAGAACAAGAAGAATATTATATTCACATACAGGTTGAAAGAAACTGTATTTAAGAATAGAATTCATTTGGATGCACATTAGAATCACTGAAACACTTTTAAAAAATACTTATACATGGACCTTAGCCCCAGAGATTCTGATTTAATTGATCAAGGCAAGGAAGGGTATCAGTATTTTTTTAAAACTCCCCCAGGTGATTTTAATGTGCAGCCTGGTTTGCGAATCATTGATCTTTTCAATCAGGGTGGTATGATCCTTGTCAAAGGTGATGAAATCTTAGGCCACTGCAGTTCTAGAAAGGAAGATTAGAGGAGGCAGTCAGAACCACTGCGGTATCCAGGTTCTGTCTCTTTTTCCAGAGGGCACATTGTTAAGTATGAGAGAAAAGGAGAGAGAAGCAGGGAGTCACAGAAAACAGGCTAATGATATGGTTATGAAAACCTGCAATGTTTACCATGAAAAACAGACTTAGAAAAATTTAAAATCTATTTGCATTACTAACATGGGAAAAGACAGTTAACTTAGTTAATGTTCCTTTGGGAGGCAGAACTAGAATCAATGAAAGGAAGTTAAGAGGGCAACTGATATCAGCTTAGCTCAATATAAGAGTATTCTGATAACAAGAGAAACTCAGTAAACTTTAATAAAATGCACACTAAAAATTTTCAGAAATTTAATAAAAAGATCAAAATAATAATTTTAAAAATATATCTTGAAGCTGAAAAAGACAATAAGCAAAATAAAAATGCACTTAAGAGCATTAACAGTAAAATTGATCAAGCAGAGGAATCAATGAACTCAAAGACAAATATTTTGAAAACATGCAGTCAGAGGAGCAAAGAGAAGATAAAGTGAAACTTCTGACAGTTTTACTATAATGTGCCTTGAAGTTAAATCTATTTAGGGTTTTGACAGGTTTTGGTATCCAGTTGTCTATATCTCTGCAAGACTTGGGAAATTTTCAGCTATTATTTTATTAAATAAGTAGTCTATGCTTTTGCCATTTCTTCTTCTAGAACACCAAAAGTTCACATATTTGGCCAATTTATGGTGTCCCATATGCTATGTAGGCTTTCTTCATTCTTTTAAAAACTTTTCTGTTTCCTTTCTTTTCTTTACTTTTTTTTCATCTGACTGGGTATTTCAAAATATGCCTTCAAGTTCAGAAATTCTTCATTATGCTAATCTAGACCATTGTTGAAGCTCTCGATTATATTTTTTTATTTCATTCATTGAATTGTTCAATTTCAGTGATTTTTTTTGCTTTTTTGAGTTGGAGTCTCACTCTGTCGCCCAGACTGGAGTGCAGTGGCCGCTCCCAGCCACCGCAGCCTTGACCTGCTGGGCTCCGGCGATTCTTCCGCCTCAGCCTTCCAAGTAGCCGGAACTACAGGCATGCGCTACCATGCCCGGCTGATTTTTTGATTTATTGTAGAGATGAGGTCTTGCTGCCCAGGCGGGTCTCAAACCCGCGAGCTCAATCCACTCACCTCAGCCTCCCAAAGGCGCGGGATTACAGGCTGAGCCACCGAGCCCGGCTTGATTTTTTTTAATCATATTTATCTTTTTTTGAATTTCTTATTTAGGTAATGAATTGTTTTATTCTGATTTATTTGTATTGCTTATCTGTCTTCTGTTTTATCTCACTGAGTTTCTTAAATATCACTATTTATAATTCTATTTCAGGCATTTTATAGATATCTTTTTTGTAGGCATATATTTCTGGGGAATTATTGTGTTCCTTTAAAAGTGTCATGTTTCTTGCTCCTTTCACTGACATCGAATAATTACTTCTGCACAGTAATACTTCTAATTTTATGAATTGGTTTTTGTGGGGGAAAACTGTATCATCTCCCACCTCCTCTCCTTTCTCCAGTGAGTAACTCTTCTTGCCTGTTTACTCAATGCTAACCCCTGTATGCCAACTATTATGTTAATATTGAACTATACTATGGTACTTTTCAAGGTTTTGTACTGGAGGATTAAAAATTTTGTGTGTGTGTGTTTGCTTTTTAAGTACTATATGTGGGAAAGTATTATAAACCTATTAAAGTACTATATTACTGATTGTATTGGTTGGAAGTACCTAGGCTAACTTTGTTGTACTTAAAACAAATTGTACTTATGAATGCACTCTCGGAATGGAACTTATTCATGTGTATGGGACTTGCTGCATTCTCGTATGATTCCTTCAACTGCAATCTACATTAGTGGTGTCTATGAGTTTTTTTGTGGGCTTAGGCTGAAATTGTTAGTGATGGTTGTAATTGAGGCTTATCTGGTGGTAGAGACATCAGATAGGCTGGTCCTTGGTCACCAGCAGCAAGTGGTGATGGTCTGAGCATGACAATCCTTGGACACCAAAGTGGTATATGTTGGCACTCATGATAGTGGTCTTGGGTAAGACTATCCTTGTGCTTACAGGCAACCTGCTCAGTTACTTGCAGCAGCAGTCCTCAGGCAGGCAGGCAGGTCATCAAGATCCTGCACAGTGCACATAATGTCCACAAAGACAGTAGGAGCAGCAGGAAAGTTCTTGACCCTCAGGTGGCATGCATGATATCAGTGGTCACATAAATGGGCTAGACAATTCAGTCCCCGGGTCCCAGGTAATGCCTGTATGTGGATGCCAGCAGCAGTGGTGATGAAATGTTGAGCCCACCTGTTCAGGTACACAGAAGGCCAGAAAGTATGCAGTTACACTGACGTTGGTAGACAGAATGGGTTAATCCCAGGCTTTTGTATGATGTCTATGTGTACCAGGTTACTGGGTGGACCCATCGTTAAGCTCCCAGAAGGTGTGTCCAAAATGATGCCAGTGAGTGAGGTGAGTCTACTCCTGGAATTTTGGACAATGCACATAGTCACTGGCAGTGGCAGCCCCGGGCTGGGTGGGCCTGTCCTAGTGCCCCCACAATGGTGTTCATGATCACAGTTTATCATGAATGGGGTTGATCAATCTCCAGGCTCCCGGATGGCCTGGACATCAGCAGTGGTGGCAGTAGGCAGGGAGGACCTGACTTGATGTCCCTAAATCTCACGCATGGGCCCAGATGGTAGGTTTAATGGATTTGTTTTTAGGCTGCCCTATTGTGTGCATGGGCATAAGCAGTGACACTTAGGATGGCTCAATCGCCCAAATCCCATACATTATTTGTTGGTGGCAGTGGGCAAGCAGTTCCCTCCTCGGCTTCCTCTATGTTACACACGAGTGCTGCATGTAGCAAGTGGGGCAGGTCAAGCCCCAAGCTTCTGGACAGCAGACTCAGGCAGGAATGGCAATGGTGGGCAGGGAAGGCCTATCCTCAGATCCAAGGATGGCATCGAGATAGACCAGTACTTAGACCTTCTGAAGATGCACACAGGTGCATTTTGGCCCTGATTAGTGAAGGGAGCAGAGTCACTGCCATTGACAGTGACCCCAGACAGTTGGCTTTCAGGTGCTGGGGAGAATAAACTTCAATTCCATTTGTCACAGGGGTAGCATCCCTGGTGCACTTCACCATTCATTCATTAGGGTGTATGTAGGACACTGCATGGGCTAGAGTGCTGGAACTCTGCCACACTGCTGGGTGCAGCTGGTGCTGTGACACTGAAGCTCTCTGTGTGGATGTTAGGGGATGTCAATGGAACTCTAGGGATGTGGAGATGCCGGGGCTGTTGGGCCCCTAGTTAGTAGTAGTCTGGTGGCGGCTGCAATCGAAATGGCAAAATGCTGCAGCTACTTGGTTTCAAGGGATGTGTGAAACCCAGAATAAACACTCTTTTTGGAACAATGGTGCTGCATGGACTCTAGACAGCTCCCTATACTAGTCTCAGCACCTGTGAGGATCAAGGGACCCTCCCATGGTTGGGATTGTAGGAATCCATGCAGGCAATGTGGATCACTAGAGATCTCTCATTTACCTTTTCTCTGCATTGTGGAGTTTCACCTGGCTTTAAGCCTATCCTGGCAGGGCTGGCTGCTTTGTTTTTCTTTCCTTCTGTGCCTCAGAGGGTCCTGTTACTTCCCTGCTGAATTCCAATGTTCTCTCTTAGATTTTCCATTTAATGTGCAATTATCTACCTGCAGTTTTAAGAAGGTGAGTGTTGAGTAGCTAACCATCTTGAAGCTCCCTCTCTAGTTTTTTGTTCTGTTTTGTTTTCACAAAGACACTTTCAATATGCTTTGAAAAAAATCACTTTAAAAAATAATCAGGCATAAACTAAATGACTAAGATGGCTGGTTAGTTTTCCTATTGATTAACCCAGCACATGTCTTCTCTTTATTTGTTAATTTTATTGCATGTTGCCATTTACTGTCCATTAAAAATTAAAGATATATTTAGAAAGAGAAGACTGGCCAAGTGGTAGATATATTGATAGACAGAAAAATATCGCTTCATTTATTTTCATTTTGAAAACCACACCGTAGGGAAGGTATTATCTCCATTTTAAGTTTGAAGAAAGAGACAAAGAGCATAAGTAAATAATCTTTTTAAGGGGTTTGAAGCTTTAATTTTATTCCATCTGACTGACTAAAATGCAATTTCTTTTCCATATATTACATAAACACAGGCTACATTGGGTGTAGCTTCTTATACTCCTTATAATTATAGGAATATGTGGCTGAGAAGCACATAAAATAATTGGAGCCAAACTGGCAAATTAAGAGGGCACCATATTTAATTTTATATGCAAATTTGACAGAAAATGTTTGCTTGAAAGGAGGCACTTTCCTTTATACATGATTGTTTGTAACACTCTTTTTCCCAGTCCTTTTTTCATTGGTGACATCCAAAAATATTCAGAATATAATTGTTAAATAAATGAATGAAACATTAATATTTCTGTTGTGTTATTTGTGAAATATATTTCAGATATATATACATATATATTCGTTATATAGTATTTGTAGATGCAAAAGACAGAGCCACATATATTGCCTCACTTTACTCTCACAAAGGAATAAAAGTTTATTTAACCCATGAATGGTTTAAATGTTTTGTACAGTTAACAATGGGGACTGATTTATAGAATCAGACAACATCTCTGGTTGTGCTCTACACATATACTTTAATACTGTAAATCATTTAAAAATTCTTTTAAAATTTTTATTAAATACATAGCAACTAATAAAATGACTAGAGTGTCATTAACTATTTGTTTTAATGAGCTCAGATATAGCTATATGCTCGATTTTCTCAATGAGTGCTATAGCTGCTTAAGAATTGCATACAAATGATCCCAGAATTCAAAATGGAGAAAAGCATAATTGCAGATAGGACTTAATGTCACCTTTTGTCAAAATGCAGAGACTCCAGAATCTAAATAAAACTGGAATTGCTTGAAATGTTTATATATATATATGAATTATTTTGAATGTTGCTATAAATTTTTAAAATAAATTTGATTACAGTCAACTCCAGCTTACCTTTAAATGTTTTATTTACATTTAAAATTGTAAAATTCTGTTTGTGAAATCAAAAAGAATCTCTCTTGTCATAAAAATCTCGATTATTACATTAACATTATCTGTATCATCACCTGTAATCTTTTTCAGTTGTTTTATAGTTTCTTTTCAGTTGGATGTACTTTTCAAAGAAGCTAATTGGTAACATATCCTTTACCAAGTTTTGAAATGATCATCAAATGGAAAAACATGCATATGAGTCATAAAATATTAGTTTTGTATTATTGAATGCACTCTAATTATCTCTATGTTCACTTCTTTGCTGGAAGCATGTTTTTCTTCTTACATAGTCATTAATTTTCACAAGTATGAATTTAAGCCATCTCAAAAGTGTTTTCCTTTTGGTATTTCACATTCCCCACCAGCAGGGTAGACTAATTTAATGATGTTGTAGGAAGAAACTGAATTAATTAGCTTTTGGATAAGCACAATAACAATATGTTTAGTTGTTTAAGAAATAAATAAAACTTCAGGTATCCATAATGAGAATGAAGATATATTCTACCTATAATAATACAATTCTTCTTCCTATGGATACTTATTTAAGATCTCTAAATATTATTACACAAAATAAACATGCATTGACTAATTTTAATGAAGGAAAATATATACATATTAATTTTCATATATACAAAATTGTTAGACACATAGCATATAAGTCTTTGCAACATAATAACTAAACACTTACATTCCACTTGGTTAAAGAACTGAGTCTTTTTGTATATGCCATATAACATGTATCAATATTAATTATTAAAAGAACATATCTCATTAAGATAAAATACAATAAAACATTTAACAACAGAACATTAAAAATAAAAATGTTTGAGAGTTTAGACATGTTGCATCATCTTACTTTTAATATTTTCTATGTGTGTTATTGCAAAACCATTTTCTACTTGGATTTAATGAATTTTTCCCTCTCTCCCCTTCCCCCCTTTTCATGAATTTATTTTTATAAATTTGCAAGCAATTGTTTGTGTACATTGATGTAAATATATATATTTGACTTCAGGGTTCCAACAGTAACTATCATGAACAATATACGATGAACAATGTTTTGTGCATGGTGCTGTTAAGGAGAAAATCTTAAATATGGATACACAAGTCAGTTCTAGAAAATAAACGTATGTACCAACAATAACTGACCTTCATCATAGATAATTCTTTACCTCATTCTCTTCCAGTGATTGTTCTGTGAAGAAAAGTCTGTCTGAAGAAGCAGAATGAGTAAAGGAATCCAGAATCAAGGGATTTGTTGGTTAATCCTTACTAACATTAATTAAGAGGGAGGACTCTTGGATAAGTCTCATAACCTGATTCAGTAACATTTCTTTCCTTTTCTCACAAATGGGAGTAAATAATATCTACCTTCCAGCATTAGAATTATTAAACAACATAATGCATCTACACACAAACGTTATTTTCCCCATCTTAACTAAGTACCTTCTCTACTCTACCTCTACTTCTACAAACTTTCTCAATTCTCTGTATCCTTTTACAGCAACACCCCTTAAAATAGTTACTTTTATCTATATTTTCAATTACTCTTCATTTTCTCTTTTTTGAGTTGGAATCTCACTCCGTCACCCAGACTGGAGTGCAGTGGCCGCTCCCGGCCACCGCAGCCTCGACCTGCCGGGCTCCGGCGATCCTTCCGTCTCAGCCTTCCGAGTAGCGGGATTTACAGGCATGCGCTACCACGCCCGCCTGATTTTTTTTTATTTTAGTGTAGAGATGAGGTCTCTCTTAAACTCATTTCAATAAGGCCTGCACCTCTTTCACAGAACTGCTCTTGTCATATTTGCAATGATAACCACATCACTAAATCCAATAGTCAACCTTCAATCATTATCTTGCCACAGTTGATTTTTGCCTATCCTAAGGAACACTTTTATTTATGTAGCTCTCATGATACCAAACACTCGTGGTCTCCTTGATACTTATAAACTATTTTTCCCAGTATCTTTTTGCTTTCTGTTTCTTATCTCTCCCTTTTTAAAAAAATTTCAGCCGGGCTCGGTGGCTCAGCCTGTAATCCTGCGCCTTTGGGAGGCTGAGGTGAGTGGATTGCCTGAGCCTGCAGGTTCGAGACCCGCCTGGGCGGCAAGACCTCATCTCTACAATAAATCAAAAAATCAGCCGGGCGTGGTAGCGCACGCCTGTAATTCCGGCTACTCGGAAGCCTGAGGCGGAAGGATCGCCGGAGCCCAGCGGGTCGAGGCTGCGGTGGCCAGGAGCGGCCGCTGCACTCCAGTCAGGGTGACTGAGTGAGACTCCAACTCAAAAAAAAAAATTCAGAATGCCTTTGAGCTTAGTTATTGGAACTCTTCTCTCCACACACCCTCTTAGTGTCCACACCCAGTGACATGATTTTAAATATAGTTTATATGCTGATTATTTCCAATTTTTTCTTTCTAGTCTGTATTTGTTTCTGAACTCTCTAGGCTTTTATACTCAACATTTATTTAGATATCTATAGTTGGATATCTACTATATATCTTCAACTTAATCAGGCTAACGGTGAACTCCTATTCTCTCCTCCCATACCTTCTTTATCCATCGTTTTCCCCTTCTCAGTTATTGGATGCAGCATCCTTCCAGATACTCAGGTCCAAAACATTGAAGTGATCATTGACACACCTAATCAAATGGAAATCCTTTCAGCTCCAACTTAAAAAAATATAGCCAAAATAACATATTATCACTTTCACTGCTACCACCCTAACTCAAATCACCACATTTCTCTCTTGGATTATTTCTATATCTTCCGAAATGGTCTCTTCATTTCTATTCTTGTCCCTTACGTCTCTTCTCAATCCAGAAGTACAGTTATTTTAAGAAACCTGTAGGTCAAATCATATCTTTAATCTGCTCTGATCTCTCCAATGACTGCTATATAAATCAAAGTAAAAAGTAAAATCCTTAAAAACAGTCTTCAAGCCCTACATAATCTGTTTGGAATTAATTTTTGGACTTTCCTTACAATCACTCTTTCCCTTTCTCACACATCTCCAGCTACACTGTCTTCCTTGCTGTTTATAGAATATCTCCAGCATATTCCTACCTTAGGATCTTTGTATTCCTTTTTCTATTCCCTGGAATGCTTTTCCTCTGGATATCAGCATACCTTGTTCCTTTGTCTTATGCATACCTTAATTCCCTGACCTCACTCTAAAATCGCAACTCTTATCACTCCTTCATTGCTTGGTTTATTCTGAGTCGATCTATCACCTCCTTATACATTGCGCCATTTGCTTTCTCAAGCAGAATGTAAGCTCCAGCAGGGTAAGGATCCTGGTCTGTTTTGATCATTGTTATATTTTTAGAAAAGTGTCTTATATTTATTAAGTGATCAATAAATATAAAGCACCATAAAAACAGAGGTTATTATGCTTATTTCTGGTACTGTGGGGAAATACTATTAAAATAACTAAAGCATCCATCTAACTGAAGTAGAAAAAATAGAATTCCTCTTGTCTACTATATTTGTACTCAACTATGAATAGCCTGCCTTACTTTTAGAATATAAACATTTTGAGAGCAAATATTTTTTAAATTGTGCCAGGTTGACATCAAGGGATAATGTGGTTAGGAGTTGGATTAAGTCATTGTGATTCAATTAGTAGAAATGTTAATTTAAAATGCTATAAAATTTTTTAAATGGCTAGAAGAATCAAAACTAAAACTTAATAAGTTTAGAGGAAGATATGAATGAGTTTCCTCAAAAGTCTATATTATATTACTACTTTATCAATACTAATGTTTCCTGACAAAAAGCAGCACTGGTTATGACAGATATTTTGTGTAGTATAGTATTCTCTGAATGACAGTGGTTAATTCCAGCAACTACACTCATATATTTATTGACTGTTTATCTAATGATGTGTGATTCTAAACTCATTTTTATCAGATAGTATGTACAGAATCTTAAATACCTGGGATGAATGGATGCAAGGGGTAAAGCTTGAGGGGCAGGCGTCCACTATATTTTATAACTTAATTAAAAACCCAAAATAGAAAACTTCCCCCAGAAGAATATTGCTATAACATAATATTCTAACATACAGTGTGATAAAATCACTGTTGTAAGAATGAGGCTTGGAAGAAAAGGTTCACAGTAATTTCTTTTTTTCACTGTAACCACAGCAACCTCAATTGTGACTTTGTATTTTATGCCTTCCATACACCACTTAAACTTTGCATGGAGAAAAGGGGAAATTAGACAAGATAACACCTCTCTCATCATCTCAAATCTTGTTGACTTAGTTCTGCACTTATCTATTTCCAGAACTGGAACTATATCGTCACTGTATTCTCACTATTTCCTTTCACTCAGTTCTTTCCATCTTCCATGATACTGTCAGGGTGATTTTCCTAAAACATTGGTCTGAAGTTGCTTGTACATTGCTTTAAGTCTTAAAATGCTTTCTACATTTTTTAATCCAGTCCAGCTTTGATGGGGAACATGGTTGGTTCCAAGGTTTTGCTATTGTGAATAAAACTGCAACAAATATACGTGTGCAGGTATCTTTTTTGTAGAATGATTTGAGTTCCTCTGGGTATATTCCCAATAGGGGAATTGCTGGGTCATATGGAAGGTCAATTTCTAGTTCCTTCAGAAATTGCCACACTGTCTTCCAAAGAGGTTGTATTAGTCTGTATTCCTACAGCACAATGGAATATTATGCAACCATAAACAAGGACAAATATATGGACTTTGCAGCAAACTGGATGGATTTGGAGTCGATCATACTCAGTGATTTATCACAAAGAACTGAGTTCCATATGTTCTCACTCATAAGGTGACCTTGAACAATTATAATGCTATAAGAAAGTAATTGGCAATAGTGGAAAACTGACAGGGGAAGAGGTGGTGGGACTGGCAGTTGAGGAAAACTGCTAGAGGAGAGAGGGGCATACCTCATCAACAAGGGTACCTGCATGATCAATGTTTGTATACCTACCCCTGAATTGTACCCTAATCTTTATAATAAATAAATAAATTTTAAAGAAATGTCTTTTTACAGATAGAGTCAGTATGGAAGACAATGCCTTCCATGAGTCTACTTCTCCAGTTTGAAGGTGGTAATGATGACAACAGCTATCATTTACCGAACATCTTTCTTAACTACATTGTGAAGGTATTTTAGATGTCTGTTCCTTTTAATCATCACAGAAACCCTACAATGTAATTATTATTCTCTGCTTTTAACAAATGAGGCTCAGATAAGTTGATTAATATGTTCAAAGTCACCTAGCTACTCAGTGGTGGGTCAGTGCTGTGACTAAACTTGTCTGACTTCAAAGCTCATATTCTTCCCTCTGTGATCATAACTTAAGAGTTTAACCTGACGGATCTACTTGTAACTCCCCAGATATATCTCAGTGTTCATGTCTCCCTATGCCTATGTGCTGTTTGTTCTCACTGTCTGACACACTGTCTCTCCTTGATCACTTGGAAAATCATTATTCATCTCTCAACAACTGTAACACTCCTTTCTCTTTGAAGCTCTCCCTGCTATCCTTCTTGCCTAGAGGTGTTAAGGTAATCAACTGTCTCCTCTGCTGTTAGTGAATCCTGTATATAACTCTATTACAATACCTAAATGATCACACTAATGACTAAGGTTTGCATATGTGACTCAGTTTTTGTACTATAATTTCCCTTATGAAAAGTATCATAAATTATTCCTTTCTACATTGTAGGCATTTTATAAGAGTAATTGTAAATAATTTCAAAACATTATGACCAAAATATTTTGTAAAAAAGTTGCTCATTACATGTTTTGTGCTTTGTACCACCTGTTATTGAGAGATATTTATCTCTATTTTGTAGTGAAAGCCCACTATTTATTTTAATAGACTAATTTAGCATCTCTGAAATGAATTTTGCAAGGTTTCATTTCCATGCTAGCCAATGTTAACCAGGGTGTTTCTTTTGTGTTGCTATTTACCTACTTTCGTTTGTGTGGCTAATGACAATCTGGAGATCTGTTGGTCTTTCTGTGATGCTAAGGCTTATTGGCAAATCCGGGTTCACTGGGGAAAAGGGGGATGGTACCATTTCTGTTACCAAAAAATTTCCATATAAACAGGGAGAATAAGCAGCATGTTATTCATGGGAATGACATCTAGATGATCAAAGCAGAAATCATGTTGAATATTTCTGCCTGGTTGTGCTCTGTTGCCTGCTCCTTAGTTACAAGGTCTGTGATTTTAGTAGGCACATCTTTTTTTTATAATCAATATTTTTTATTATGATATTGTGGGGTACAGGTAAGGGTTAGGTATACAAATATGCTTCGTTCAGGCATCCTTGTTAATAAGAGGTGTCTCCCCAGTAGGCACATCTTGTGTAGTAGGCTAACCTCCTTGGCCCCACTTGGTTTAGAATACCTTAAATGTGTATTTTCATGGTCTCTCTCTCTTTTTCTTTGTCAAAAGAAATCTTTTAGTTATTAATGTCTAGGGATAAAAAGTAAACAGATTGTCTTACCCCTGTGATTTGGAACCGAAAGGAATAGATTAGTGTTATTAGGATGACCACCTCCTATGCTTAGTAAACTTTAAACTATGATTGTAAATTTTTGTATCTCAAGTTTAAGAATGGACAGTGCAGCTGCTGGTCAAAGGATAAAAACATTTAGTGCATAAAATGAGACTCACATTCTAACTTCTCCTATACACAAGGGACAAAGCTAGTATTTTATACTTAGCATCTTTTCAAATTATTTGATGATTAACTAGAGAGATATTTACAGTATTGGATATAATGCATGCATTCAAGAAACAACTTTTAATGGTTTATGAGTGCTTACTATGAGCCTGGCACCATACTAGCTGTTATAATTATGAAAATAAATAAAATTAATTGCTTTCCTCAACAATCTTGGATTCTAATTGATGAAGCAGATATGTATATTGATAATTGGGACACGATGTGGAGGCCATTAAAATACAGTGTCTTATTACAATGACAATCAGTGATTCCAGAGTAAGCAAACCTATTTCTTATTTATTTATTTATTTTGAGTTGGAGTCTCACTCTGTCACCCAGAATGGAGTGCAGTGGCCGCTCCCGGCCACTGCAGCCTCGACCTGCTGGGCTC
>NW_007035674.1:20135-27741 GCF_000164805.1 Carlito syrichta | reverse complement strand
TCACCTCAGCCTCCCAAAGGCGCGGGATTACAGGCTGAGCCACCGAGCCCGGCTCAAACCTATTTCTTAAAGAACTGTTTTATTATTCCATGTTTTAACCATATCAAGGTACATGCATGATTGCACTTTATCTTGGTCTAAATTTCATTATGTATAAAACCATTACATGTTTCAGTATATTGTGGTATATATGTGTTTATATGTGTGTAAATGTTTTTCTACATGATTTTTGACTCAACTATATTGTGGATGATCAGAAAGATACAACCTATGACTTGGATATGTTGTGTCCTGTCCTATTACAGTGCTAACTACATATAAAATTGTTTTATAAAATTAAAAAAACAAAAAGATAGCAGAAAGAGAGCAAGAAAGGAAAAGTTAGAGAGGGAAAGTGAAAAGGGTGTTTGGCTCCAAAGATCAGGACTTTGTATACTGTATGTGTTGTTCATTATAGCTGCCACTGGTCACATATGACTATTTAAATGTAATTAAATAATTAAATAAAAATTCACTTTCTTAGCCAAGCTAGTCATGTTCTAAGTTCTTAATAGCCATATGTGACTAGTAGCTACAGTGCTGGAAAGTATAGAGCATTTCCATTATTGGAGAAAATTATATTGGAACAGTATTGATTTATAGGATGTAATCAAGGTTTATCTTAGGTACTAATATATCCCCAAACTTTGAGTAACCTGCAAATATTTTAAAAGCAAACAACATTTAAGGCCAATGTTTCAAGTAGTGTTACAAAGGAGCCAGAACTCAGTGGGTATAGAACAAAGCTCAGTGAGTGTTGAATTAACCTTGTATTTGTGGTAACTTTTTACAGCCTCTCTGTTCACTATGGAAAGACACATTTAAACAAGGCAGACCTACTAACTAGTCATATACATAGCACTTTATCCACTTGTCTGCTTTCATTGGCAAAATAAGACGTGATGACCAAAGGAGAATTTCTAATCAATGTTAATCATTTATAACCACTGATTGTTTAGGAGGTACTTGATTGTATAAAATGCAATGCACATTAAACATAAGGTAATGTTAGGGTGACGGATTTCTGATAAGTATATCAAGTTTCATATTCATTCTATTATATGTATAAATGGATTAAAATGGGTACTTAATATGTCAGAATAATCTTTTTGTAAACAAATGAGATGCAGAAAATGGAAAGTTTGTTTAATGTGCCAGGATAATTACGATTGCCCTTAAGGAGATGAAATAGTAAATCTCATGAGAATCTTGATAAATATACATTTAAGCAGGTATTCACTAAGCTAGTATTTTTATTTAATGTACTCAAATTTAATACCAAGTCAGACAGTGGACATACTTTAGAGAAACCAGAACAGTTAAAGGAGGTAGCTGTTTTGATAAGAATGGGTTTGAATCTTGTATTCTAGCAAATGTTAAAACATTCCTAAAGGGTCCTCACCTTATTTGAGAAAATAAGAAGATAGGAACATATGTTAACGAAGTGTTCACATTCAAGCCATTAAGTGTTTAAAGTACTACTTTTTCTTTCAGGCAGTTATTGTAAATCAAGTTAAAACAATATTTATCCTACGCTATTTAGTAGGATGAATGTCATATCAAGGCTCACCAGCAAATAAGTGATGACAAAGCTGAGTGGGTTTTTTGTTGTGAAAGAAAGGAGGTAAATTAAAGTACAATACTTCAAATTACTGAATCTGAATTTTAAAAATATAGTCCTAGTTATTCTGACAATTCTGAAATTTGAAGTAGTTGTTAATGAGGTCATCATAATTCACAGACAGTGTTTAGTGCTGAATGTAGCTCTCCTAATTTGTATGTGCTGTATTACATATTAGACAAACTAAAAAGGTAAGCCTATATAGACTTTAAGTGTACAGGTTGACTAGATTTTTTTTAGATGTTATCTTATACTAAAGTTCTATGATTCTTTTGTTTTTATTCAAAGAGACTGCATTCCATGGTAACATTTAAGAAAGTCATAATGAATATTCTTTGGACTGTTTGCATAATTTTTGTTCTATTTTTAAAGTTTTTATCATAGTCTAGTCTCCTGTACTTATTTCTTGTCTCTGAATTAAAAACAATGGTGGACTTATTTTTCTTTCTTCCTCTGTTCTAACTGCATCTCTTTTTTCTTCCTTTGTTTATATGAAGAGTTAGTGAACACCTACTCTGTGCCACAGACCATGGTAGGTGTAGGGTCATGAATTATAGAGGAAACAATAGTGTTCTTTATCTTCTTGGAACTTACAGTGAAAAAGCTTATGAGGCAATGCAAATATAATGCTTACTACTTTCATGATATGTTATAGTGACAAATTAATATTATAATTAATACAAGTTATATCTCCCAAGGTAATCCACTAATACGTGCTAAATTGGTTTCTCCATTGTATTACTTAATTTGCTATTATTTGTAATCAAGAGAAAACACAAGTCAATTTGCATTTTTAAAAAGTAAAGAGTTAAGTTATCTCTATCAGCAAAAGTCCAGAGGGAGAGTCTATTTCTACCAAGGCTCTCACTTATACTTCATCCCTTCCTGGCATCCCTCATGCACCAACTATTCCTGGCCTCAAAGCAACACATCAACAACCAGAGAAGAGACATTTTAGAAGCCATAATCAATGTTTGCAATTATTAGCAATCTAAACTATATCACAAATTTATCAATAAAACATGGGGCACTGCAGCAAAGAAGGGAGGCTCCCAGAAGTGAATAAAGGTACAATGATAGGGGAAAAAAAAGACAATAGAAGTTAAGGAGACTACCAAGATCTTTTTTTGTTTCTGTTTTTTGCATATCCTGCAGTGCACTGAACAACACCACAATATAGTTTAGCTTTGAAGATGGGGGAATGAAGGACAACACTTTTATAAAAAGGTTTGGTTTTATTGACCTTATCTTATAGAAAAAAATATAGTTATCAAATATTATATGTTTTCCAATAAATTGTTCATCATTTTTTAAACTTTTTTTTTCTTTATAGTTCCTACACAGGCATTGTATGTTGAGAAACTCTGTCATGGAACTATAAGATTTACCCAAATTCAAAACCAGCTAGTACTAGTGCCTTTAATGACAGCATATGTTTGTATATGTTGTAACACATCAAATTCTCACTGCCACATTTTGATAAAGACTAGAAATGGGAATACACAGCCAGCACTTCCTGAATGGTAAGTAAACTATATATATTAATTGCTGTTGACACATGATGTTATTCTGGTTTATATTAAGTAACTGCTTGACTTCTACCAATTTTCTAAATCTCTATGTGCCTCAGTTTCTTGATCTCAAAAATTAGGGTATTGAGCCCTACTATTAAGTAAAAAATTGCAATGAACATAAACCACATTAACATATATAAAGTCACAAGAACAAACAATATTAATATGAAATAGTAATATCAGAAAATGATTAATAATACAGAAACTGCAAAACTTGGTTATCAAACATTGAGAAATATTTTTTGCATATGTGAAGCATTGTATATTATCCTGAGTTTGTAAAACGAGTTAGCAAATATCTGCCTCAAAAATCATTCTTGCCTTGGAACTATGTGTTTCTCCTCAATCTTATTGGAAAAATATTCACTTGGTAGCTCTAAATGAGTAAGGTGCAGTTATATTTGTTTTATTTTTAGTGCAAAATATTCTACCTAAGTTACACAAAAACACTTCATATCTACACACCAGCCGAAGAAGCAGAAGGTCATTTTTCAGTGATGAAGTGAGGGCAGGAGGAGTTATTTTAGTTGAGAATTTTTCCTAGGTCAAATGCCGTATGGGTCTATGGTGACATTAGAAATGTAGCAATTTGTTTTTATTCACACAGCCCTTTCTTTTCCAGCATTGAAGTGTCATATTCATTTCCCTAAAGAAGCAACAGGGAAATGAACTGTAACAAATAATGTTTATTTATGGAATGAGCCCCCTCAAGTCCTAGAGTATGGCCTGGATTAGAGTAGTCACTAATATTCTTCACATTTCTGGTCTCTCCACAGAACAAAGAAGCAGAAAGCAAAATGACTGTTGTAAACAACAATTATGATTTTTAATATTAAGTTGCCTTTTGAAGTGATTTGAGCTCTTTGCACAGATAACACAAATTTTGACTAAATAAATCCACAGAGATAAATGTAGTTCTAAAAAATATTAATGAAAAACCAGCAAAAAGACTAATTTCATGCTGCTCAGATGAACTAATGTTCAGGTGGCTAATGTTTTTTAATTGATCTCTGACTAGAATCCTGAGGCATAAATCCAATTAAGATTTAAATGGAAGTATGCATAGAAACCAAATAAATTTAAAATATGCTATTTTATCAGAATGAGGAGCCTTTGTGGAATTTTAAAGTTTGGATGTACAAGAATGGATATCTTCATGTTTCTCTATTATGCGCTGCTTAAAATAATTCTGTCATAATAGCATTGCTTGTCACATACACAAAATGCTAGAACATCCGGTTATAAATAGTTCAGTTATAATTAAAAGTATTCTACTAAAAATTTATTGTAAAGGTGATACTATATCCAAATTACTCGTTTTAAAAATGACTTTCAAATTTAGATTTTTTTCTTGACAATTTAATCATTTTTTTCTCAGGTATAAATATAGCATCATTAATTTATTGTTAAGGAAGTAACTTCTTTAATAAAGAAAAAGGAACTTTCAACTCAAAGTTGAAATATCTGGCCTAGTTCTAACAGCTAATAAATACAATACACCAGGATCAGGTATTCACACTCCCAGTTTTCTGTTCTCTTTTCTACCACATGTTGCTTTTCATGGAACACACCTAGAAATAAATTAGGTCATCCTTCCCTTGGTATATGAATCCACATTATATAGCAACTTGGAAAAGAAGGTATTTCTTCTGTGATTAAACAGAGATTTGGCACACTATTATTCAGTTCTTTCTAATATTAAGCAGTTGCCTATGGGTAACTTCCATTCATTACTTGTGTACTTATAATCTAATACAAAAAGGAACACATACCTCCTCTTTCAAAATGTAAAAGTAAGCTTTTATAACACTCCCAGTCCCTACAAGTTGACATCTTCTCTTTATTCAAGTTGAAACAGTTTCATCTATCATTATTTGTGTTTTGAATGCAGTGAACACTCAAGAAAGACCTGTTGAAATGAATCTAAATGATCTGAGTTATTTATGGAATTTTCATAGTGACTGCCTAAGTATAATTTTTTAATTGCCCTTCTGAAATTGTGCACGTGGAAAAACAAAAACAGTAGCAACAGCAAACATGATTTTTATACACTTTGAGCAATACAGGTGTAATAAGATTTTTCACTCACTTTTATTGATTTTGCTGTAAGATATATCAATGTTCTTGCCTGATACCTTTGTGATCATTAATGTACATTTGTCAGAGGACTGGCTGTATTTACAGAGGTGGTCATTTGGCATAGAATGGAGAAGATCTAACTATAAAGTGATCACATAATATGTCTCCCTTAAATTCATCAACCATGTTATACCCAATAACTCTTAATGTTTATTACATTTAAAATACTCTACAGTTGAAGACCATTATAAGATGCATGTCTCACAGGATTTGCTGTTCTCTAGCTTGCTACTTCACATCTAATTTATTATCTCCCACATCAAGTAATATTAAAACCTACATAACTTGCTTGTCTCAAGTTTCTCTCTAAATTCATTCTTCACATTGATAGATTTTTTTCCTAAAATATTACATCTTCTTATGTTTTTGTTATAGGTAGAACTTGAGTTAAACTGACTTAGAAAAGAGAATTCAGAACATTGGCTAGATTATGTAGGGCACTGAATGTCAGAGCAAAGAATGAGAGAAAGCATATGGATAATAAAAAGACATTAAACATTTTAGAATAGGAAAAATTGATAGAAATTTTAATCTAGGAGGATCATTCTAATGGAGTCCACAGGCACACACACACACACACACACACACACACACACACACACACAAAGGGTAAACTGAAAGAAAATCAATATAAACTTTTCACTTTGCCCTATTGCTGACAGACTGGGGAAAACAATATAAAAATTTAATTTTTCATTTGCTAGTCTATGAAACAGGTGCTGTCCTACTATTTCACAAAAGCAAATACATAGGTTTATGTGTTTCAAAATAAATGTTTTGATACCTTCAAAGAGAAGTTGAATAACAAAAAATATAATGAGAGAACAGTGAACTCAAATGATTAATATCACTATGTAAGTATACTCAAGTGGTGCTTTCAACGTTGTATCTTCTAAAATACTCTTTTAGAATTAAAAATAATTAAAATGCAAAATTGATGGTCATATTAGTACTATGATTAAGCTATATGACGTTTAGCAGGCATAACCTGTTGCTTTGTTGATGGTAATGGGCAGGAGGGAAGTTGTATCTGTATGGGAGTATAATAGAAAATAACCAAGATAATGAAACATTGAGTGTACAACTTTTATAATTGCCATTCAATTATTAATCACATCGGTTCAATTTAAAGCAATACACCAAACAGTCACAAAACCAATTCATGGTTACCATGGTAAATTCAAACACATAGAGAAAGCCGGCTGTGAATTACTATTTCAAACATTCAATTATTAACTCAATCAGCTTCGGTTAAAGGACCAACTACTGTATTACACAGACAATTAATAACTACCACAAAATAGCCAAGTGTTCTGCACACTTTCCTATTAATATGTGCCAGCAAATACTTTGATGGTATTATCTGTGACCATCATCTACCATGGGGTAGGTAGCAGGATGGTGAAATATTTGATTGATAATATAAATAAAAGTAAAAGTCACAAAGTATTAGCCTATTTTATTTATTTATTTTATTTTAAAGATGTGAGGCACAATTCAGGATTAGGTATACAAGTCATCATCATACGGGTAAAGTTTGGGCCTACCTTTGGTACCCACTTTGCCTGGTTTGAGATCAGGTACTCTTACTAATGTTATGTGTCCCCCACCCCTGGCAGTTTCCAGCTACTGCCAGTCCTTTCTTATCATATTATGGTAAATGTCCAGGGTCCACTTATGAGTGAGAACCCCTATTATGTCTTAAATTTATTTTATAAATAAGATTACATCAATTGACAAATGATGACTATTCTTTTAACTTTCTTAACCACAGTCAACGGTTAAGAAAGTCATGGTTTTTAAACAAACTCATTACTGAAGTTGAGTAACAGCAGAACTTTGAATTTAATAACTAGATTAGTATAAACATTAAATTTCTTCAATATATGTAATGTACTCATTTGTTTTGCTTAAAGACAACAATATTAATATGACCAAGGACTCCTGTTTGTGTGTGTGTGTGTGTGTGTGTGTGTGTGTGTGTGTGTGTGTGTGTGTGTGTGTTAGACTTAAGATGAGGTAGGGCTGATATTGAGCATCATTAAAATATTGGCACCAGCTGGGCTCGGTGGCTCAGCCTGTCATCCCGTGCCTTTGGGAGGCGGAGGTGAGTGGATTGTCTGAGCCCGCGGGTTCGAGACCCGCCTGGGCAGCGAGACCTCATCTCTACAATAAATCAAAAAACATCAGCCGGGTGTGGTAGCACATGCCTGTAATTCCGGCTACTCGGAAT
>NW_007035674.1:7601-20115 GCF_000164805.1 Carlito syrichta | reverse complement strand
CTCCAGTCTGGGCGACAGAGTGAGACCCCAACTCAAAAAAAAAAAAAAAAAATATTGGCACCTTGAAGTAAAAGGGTTTTGTCTATTTTGATCACTGTTATTCCCAGTGTTATCCTCAATGAGACACAGAGTAGATGATATGATATTAATAACCAGAATATATTAACTCAAACAACTTAATAGCAGAAAACAAACAATCCAATTAAAAATGGGCAAAAAGTCTAAACAAATATTTCTCAAAAGAAGACATATAAATAGCCATTAGGTATATGAAAAAATACTCAACATCACTGATCATCATAGAAATGCTCATCAAAACCACAGTGAGCTATCGTTTCACCCCAGTTAAAATGACGTTTTATTAGCAAGACAAATAGTAATAAATGTTGGTGAGGTGGAAATGTAAATTAGTATAACCATTATAGAAAACACAATGGGCCAGGCTCGGTGGCTCAGCCTGTAATCCCACGCTTTTGGGAGGCTGAGGTGAGTGGATTGCCTGAGCCCGCGGGTTCGAGACCCGCCTGGGCAGCGAGACCTCATCTCTACAATAAATCAAAAAACTAGCCAGGCGTGGTAGTGCGCGCCTGTAGTTCCAGCTACTTGGAAGGCTGAGGCGGAAGGATCGCCGGAGCCCACCAGGTCGAGGCAGCGGTGGCCGGGAGCGGCCACTGCACTCCAGTCTGGGCGACAGAGTGAGACTCCGACTCAAAAAAAAAAAAAAAAAAAAGAAAGAAAACACAATGGAAGTTACATAAAAACTAAAAATAGAACTACCATATGATCCAGTAAATTCACTGTGAGGTATATATCCAAAAGAAAAGAAATCAGTATAGCAAAAATATGTCTGCACTCTCAGTATAGCAAAAATATGTCTGCACTCACATATTTGTTGTAGCACTATTCACAATAGTCAAGATATGAAATAAACCTAAGAGTTCATCAATGTATTCATGGATAAAGAAAATATAGTACATATATACAGTGGAACATTACTTAGCCATAAAAGAGTCCTGTCATTTGCAGCAATATGAATGAAACTGGAGGTCATTGTGTTAAATGAAATAAGCAAGACATAGAAAGACAAATATCACATGTTCTTATCCATATGTGGGAGCTAATATATATATACACACACATCTTATAGAGGTAGAGAGTAAAAGGAAGTTTACCAGAAATTGAGAAGGGTAGTGGTGGGGGAAGGAAAAAAGTGCTTGGTTAATGTGTCCAAAAATACAGTTAGAAGGAAGAAAATTTAATGTTTAGTAGCACAATAGAGTGACTATAGTTAACATTAGTTAACTGCAGGAGTATGTTTGGAATGTGCCCATTGGAATGTGCCCAATGCAAAGACATAATAAATGTTTGAGACGATAGATATACCAGTTACACTGGTTTGCTTATTATACATTGTAAGATTTTTTCAAAATATCACAAGTACTCTGTAAAAATATATAACTTTTATGTATTCATAACATTGTTTCAAAAATATATCTGATGAATGGTTAAAAAAATGAATGATATCTGAGTTTTTAAAAATGTATTTCTTAAATAAACAGTGGTGCTAGTTCCTTTTGGGTTCTGCATTTTATTTCTGAAAATAATTTTACAGATATTTTAAGCATAGCCTAGTTGTATACTATGACAGAACATCATTTGGATATATAGGCACTCTTAAGTGTATTTTGTAATAATCAAGTCTCATTTATATTTACACATTGAGTCAGTCTTTAAAATCTATGATTTAAAATGCTTTTTAAATATCCCTTAAAAAGAAAAACAGTGATCTGGCAAAAAGCAATAAATTACATACTCCATTGTCAAGGTATTCAGAATTAATTCCTCTGCTTTAAAAAAAAATTTCTTTGTACATAAAGTATTGAAAGAACCAAAATATATACTTTTTTTTAGTTTCTAATGCCAACATAATGATTTTATTTTATTTATTATTTTAGAGTTATAGGGTACAAGTGAGAATATACAACATAAGTAAGTTGCATACAGGCAAAGTTAGGACTGCCAGCTGGCCCTCTCTTTGCCTAATAGTGGACCAGGTACCCAGTGCGTTGCCATGTGACCCCCCTCCTTTCCCAAGCATGTCCAGCATCTGCCAATCCCACTTTTGTGCTTATGTGACTAGTGACCAGGGCCTGCTTATGAGTGAGAAAATGTGGTATTCGGTTCTTTGTTTCTGTGATAGTTCACTTAGTATGATGGTCTCCAGTTGCATCCATGTTGCAAAGGCAATTTTGTTCTTTATGGCTGTGTGATAGTCCATCATGTATTCTTTATCCAGTGCACCTTTGATGGGCATCTGGGTTGGTTCCATGCCTTTGCTATCGTGAATAGTGCTATTCTTAAAGATATATTTCTATATTGTACTCAATATTTTGGTGTTCAGAGAAGGCAAATCTTCTTTAGAATGCCTTAAAAGGCAGAATAGTGGGGTTAGTTTCTCAATTTGTTTCATCAATGTATGAACACTATTCAAAATTTTCTTACTTATATTTAATTAACTATGGGTTTTGCTCTAATTTCTAACAATTTTGAAAATTGCCTATTTGTTCACTCATTAATTTAATAAGTAATTAGAGAGCACCTCTGCCAGGCCATCGCACAGGTAAGTACTGCACACTCAAAAGGAATCAGATGATCTCATGGTCTAGTTGGGGAGAGTTAGCAATTAAATGGCATAATAAGATCCTGATCAGAAGGAGCTGTGACCCAAGAAAGAAGAGTATGAAAATTGAGTGGTGAGGGCCTGCACGAGTTGAGGTTATAAAGTGATAAGTAATTAAAAGTCTGTCATTATTTAGATAATTTTCAATGCTATCTAAATGGGCAATGGATTGCAGAAAATGGCATAGCAACTGGTTTGAGGAATGAAGAGATTGCTGTAGCAATAGTGGGGGTAATAAATGCAAAAGAAAAAGACGAGATCATCTGAGAAATTAGAATCATATTTTGGTAGATAAGTTAAAAAATGATTGAAGCTTGACTTAAATAAAAGCTGTGGCAATGCAAGAAAGAAGATTACCATGATAGATGATAAGTTGATATAATCAACAGTACTTGGTCATCATTGAAAGTCGGTGACAAGGAGGAATATAGGGTAATTTAGAAGACTGGATGAATAACAAAAGAATTCACTAAAAAGAAGATAAGAAAAGACAGATTAAGTTTTGGAGGGAAAAATGATATCCACTTTTGGACACTAGATTTAAGTTTCCAAATTATGAGTAAACATTTCCAGGAGACAGTTAAATATGTAACTTTGGAATTCAAAGAAAGTTTAGGTGAGAAATAAATTTCTAAACCATCAGCATAAATAATAACCAAAGATATGGAAGGAATGAGGTTATACTGCAAAAGTGATGAAATGCCACCTGTTTTTTGTTTTTGTTCTTGTGGAAAAAGTCAAGAAAAATAATGTAGACATCAGTCTTTTAAGAAAGTTATGTGTCACAAATGTCAGCACTGCTCAAACAAATGACTTGAGAAAATCTATATGAATACTAAACGATTAAGGGAGGCAGAGAAGTTAAAGATATTTGTTCACAAGGTGGCATATAATTACCTTGTCCCTTTTATCAGATTCTCTCCTTACTGCAATACAGTTTTCAAGGGAAACTAACCTGAAAGATTCAAGGAAAACTTCCTTACCCCAGTGTCAAATTGGAAATAAATTTAAAAGGTCAAAATGCTTAAAAAGATCACTGAATTAATTTTTTATATTTGTTTAAAAATGGAATTCTCCTTGAACTACACAGAGTATATGAGTTAGAATTTGTCAAGCTGCAATGAATAGAAAACCAAAATTAAAGTAGCTTAAACAATAAAGAAATGTATTGACTTATTTTGACAAAAGCCCTGTAGTAAGAAGACTGATCAGTGACTTAGTCATGGCAACAAGGGCAATGTTTTCCATTGACATGCTCGGACTGTGGCTTCTTTCCAAGACTGGTTCCCCAAATGATTTCTCATAGTGGTAAAATGGCTACCAGTACCAAACAAGGTGACATTGTCTCATGCTCACATCAGAAGCGTAAAAAGAGAGACTTTTGGAAACTCCCTCTTGGAAATGAGAAATATCACTCTCAGAAACCCCCAACAAACCTTCTCTCATCTACCATGGATCAGCATTGGATTATTTGCTCGGAATTACTTGTAGACAAACCTTACCCACTCTTGGAGATGAGGGACAAAGTCAGTTTTCCTCAGCCAACGACCACCTCATTTCTAAATAACCATAACGCTACCAGATTTTGAGTGATTTATTAAGAAAGGCACTTTATATGCTTTATCACATTTAATGATCATACCACCTTTGATTAGGTGACTTGATTCTGTTCCTTTTGCAATTGACACAGTGGAAGTTTCTACATATTATGTATTTTACTTGTAGTCTAACAAATGCAGGATATGATTCCAGTCTGACTCCAAAGCTATTAATTGTGACATTTTATTCAATCTCAAGAAAAAAAACTCTTTATCTTTTTGTCTTGTTTCCCTTTTGGTGATAAAAATATTGTCCTTTCCAAACAATTGCCCAGGCCTGCTTGGCGACCTTAAATATTCAGGTGTTTAGGGTTGCCACTCATACCAGAAATATTTTTCTCATTGTGGTCTTCTTGCATCTTAAAGGTTCAGAAGAATATTATGAAGTCAACCACGGCAACAAAACAATATGGATTCCTGGAATCTATTGCATTTACCAGGACATATGCAGACATTTTGCGGAGAAGAAGGAACAAAAAATAATTCTCTCAGAGCACCTGCTTCATAAAGGTGCTGAGGAAGAGACATAAGGCTGACGCTTTCTACTGTGTATTAATTTGTTTCATGAATTAGAACTAGCAAGGTGAATCAGAAGTTAAATTTAGACTGTTACATGAAAGCAAGTCTTCTAGTTTAGCAAAGCTACTTGGGGAGTCCAGTTTCTTAAAGGTCATGAGATAGTAGCAAATTATTATAGTTTTTTTTCCCCCACTGGCTATATATTAGGCAAATTGATTAATATATCTTCTATATTTGACCTGGAAAATGTGGATATAGAGTTTCTTCATTAAAAAATTCTTCATACTGGATGAAAGAGAGCTAAGAAAGAAATGAGCAATGCTGACTATCAAAGCCTTCATTTGAAAATGCTTGCTGTATTCTAATCTAATAAATGACTAATGACATTCTTTATATAAACTGATCAAAAATTCATGTATTGAACATTTGTATTAAAAAACCTCTTGATTTTGATTATAAGTTTAATTGGGGTTACTGGATAATTTAGGATGTGGTGATAGGACAATTTCAACTACAATCCCTTATTAGAAAGAAAGTGAAACAGCAGATAAATCAATGTTAGAGAGGAAAATTATTATTTTTTTGTTTTAAGAAATAAATTTAAACACAATTTAACTTCTAATGGAAACTATGCTCATTCATTTACTGTAAAAACATATTTAGTGCATGGAAGGAACTGTTTATAGAATAAGATTTAAATCTCCATAAAGTAACATAGTACAATAGAAAGCTAAGATTTGTATTTAAATAACTAAAATACAATGTAAAAAGTTTAAATTGCCATAAAAAAGGTGTCATCCAAAGCAATAGTATTGTCAAGAAAAAAATATTACATTCAATTGAGTAATTAGGGACAATTTGATGGGAGGTATACTTTAAAGTAAATTTAAGGTTAATAAAAGTATATATGCAGGTAAGAAAATAAGACATGTTTGCAGAGTAGGAACAGTATAATGAACAAAATTAAAAAGCAGGGAGTATGAATGGCTAAAAGCTGGTAGATCAGTTTGACCAAAGGAAGATTTTGCAGGTCAGTGCCTGTGCCTTTACTCGTTCTTGATGAAGAGGTTTGATCTCATCTAAAATTAAAATTTTTCTTATCTGCGGGTTAAGAGATGGTGAATATATCCCAAGTGTGACTCTCTCATGGTAAATCTAATGGGAGCAACAAACCCACATGTGTCCAGGGGACAGTCAGGAAATAATATGCAGAAATGGCTACATTTGATATGGATGCTAAACAAGAGGTAATGTGCACCTGATATAGCAGGGACAGTCCCATTTAATTAAATATTAGTATTGTAGTCAATTTCATTATCATATTCCAAATTCAATGTTATTCAAGATGTATTTTTAAATTAGGAACATTAAATAAAACACAACTGTGCACCAGATTCTACCAGTATGATGCTAGTTTTGACTCAGTTCCTAAGGATGTTTCTTGGGGCCTAAATTGAGTCTGACTAGATGATTCACACCTTATTGCAGTACCTGTGATCTGGAAGCACCTTGGTCACTAGAGAGGAGAGAAGTTCTAGAGAATTTCTTCCATGTCTATAAAGGAATATAAAGGGCAAAGGAATTTCCTCTGAAAACCTACTTCTCCCCTTAAATAGCTTATGTTTGTGAGACAGCTTTCATTTTAAAATGTAAATATATTGCTCTATTAAATTTTATAACCTGTGAGTAAATTTTGTGACTTTCAAAATTTTACAGATAAGAAATTGAGAGGCTACGAAAAGTAAATTACCCCAAGTTAACATGCAAAGAAATGTCAGAGTAAGCCTCTAACTTAACTTTAACTGCAAATCTAGAGCTTTTTCTAAGACACCACAGTTATTTCTGTGAGTGCCTAAACTGACTTCTAGACTGAAATTCTCTGAAGAAATCCCAGACCAGCTCTCAAGCTTGGCTGTGTTGCAAACTGGAGTGAGGAAATTAAAAGGCCTAAGTGGTCAGGCTGGGTCACCATGGGGGCATGTAAGACTGGCAATAACTTTTCAGTGTAATCCATTGCCTCATTGTGGGTGCTGGTGTTATGCAACGTTACCAGCTAGAAAAAATAAACCACAAATAGTAAGGATCCAACATTTAAAATATATATTTCTGTGAAAAGTGAGAAATAACAAGCAAGTTACTAGGAATCCAAAAATGACATATGTACATCTGAAAATGTCACAGTTCTTTGAAAGAGAAATTATAGAACTTTGTAGAAGTTACTTGAAATTAGTATTTTTGTGGGCAATAAAAAATCAAATTAGGCCGGGCTCGGTGGCTCAGCCTGTAACCCCGCGCTTTGGGAGGCCGAGGTGAGTGAATTGCCTGAGCCCAGGGGTTCGAGACCCGCTCAGGCAACTTGGCAAGATCTCATCTCTACAATAAATCAAAAAAATTAGCTGGGCGTGGTAGCGCACGCCTGTAGTTCCAGCTACTTGGAAGGTTGAGGTGGAAGGATCGCCGGAGCCCAGCAGGTCGAGGCTGCGGTGGCCGGGAATGTGCCACTGCACTCCAGCCTGGGCGACAGAGTGAGACTCCAACTCAAAATCCAATAAATTCTAGCTGGCTCAATAAAGACAACAAATCCTTTTAAAATTAGATTGTAGAAAAATAAGCATTTAAATAACTTTGAACATATGTCTAACCTCTTATTTATATAGTCCTGACAATTGTGCCACTTCTGTTTATTCTAGACTTACAAGTAATTTTAAAACTATTGATCCCTTAACATGTGTGAAATCGGCATCATTTCTGATTAAATTTACCCAGATAACCTCTATCCTCCTATTCATCATTCACATTTCTTTCCCATCTTTCAACATCACTGAAATAAGAGAACACAGTAAATACCTGAAATAAATTAGAATCATAGGAACTAAATTAATTTCATTTAGCTTAGACTTACTGTATAATTCTCTTTAGGGTCAACCTTGTTTTTAAACATGATCACACACTCACTTAGAACTCAATACACATAACAGCCATATGTTTATTTAATTACCATATGCTAGCTGCCATAACAAACCATCCCAAAATCTTTATGACTTAGTACAATAAAGTTGTGCTTTCTTTTTTGTCATAGATTGTTTTGGGTTAGTGGAAAGAGAGAAGGCTATGCTTCACACAGTAATTTAGGGACCTAGGCCTGTTGTCTCTATGGCTACAAAATCTTCTAAGACCCTAGGGCCTTTCAGTAGGTACTTTAGATCCAGGTATCAAACCAGGAAAGTGCATGGAGGATCACATTAGGAGGTAAAGACCATGCCTGAAAGTGGCATACATCACATTTACCCACACTCCATTGGTTATAACACCTAATCATGCGGCCTCACTTAAAGCATCAAGAATACTGAGAAATGTAGTCTAAAACAAAAACAAAAAGGAGTCTAGAATATAGACCTAAGTTTGTACTAGCAATCTTCACCACAGATAGTCCTCAAATATCTGCCTCATTATGCTTTATTTTAATCAGCATTAAACAAGATTAAGAACTACGAAAGTATTGTAAAGGAAAACATAGCTATATTTTTATCTGCCATAAAACAATTTCTAGATTCTTTGAACATGAAAAGCAACTTGTTTTGTATATCTTGTTATTCGTTACATCAATGAAAAATACTAAGCCAGGGGCGGTGTCTTATGTCTGTAGTCCCAACACTGTAGGAGGCAGAGGCAAGAGAATCCTCAGGGTTCAAGACCAGCCTGGGCAACATGGCTAGATCTGGTCTCTGCAATAAGTAAATAAATAATTAGCAGGACATGGCGGCGTGTGCCTGTGGTTCCAGCTACCTAGAAGACAGAGGTGGAAGGATTGCCTGAGCCCAGCAGGTCAAGATTGTGGTGACCGTGAGCATACTACTCTACTCCAGCCTGGGTGACATATCAAGACTTAGACACACACACAAAAAGGAAAAATATTAAAATATGAAATAAAATGAAATGTGGTTAGGTGAATGATACATTATGATATATTCATATGATAATATCTATGCAAGATTTAAAATAATATTTGGAAAAATATTTAATGAGATGGAAAATGATTCTTATATATTTTGTTTTTATTATCTTTATTAAAGGAATATAAAATATATGTGCATATTTAAAGCATACAGATTTATAAATCTTTATATATGTATGTATCTGTGAAATAAAGTATTACACTGCACTCTGAAGTATTCTCTTGCCCATTTTTAATCCTTGTCATTTCTGCTTATCCCCAAGTTACCACTTACCTGTTTCCTGTCACTGTAGTTTGCATTTTATATAGTTTGATGTTAAAGAATTCCATAGTTGTACATTCTTTTTATCTGCTGTCTTTCACTTACCATAGTTATTCTGAGATTAATTTATATTGCATCATGTATCATAATGTACTTTTTATTGCTGAATAATGTCTCATCATATAAACATACTATATTTTATTTATCTATCTATTGATGGACATCTGAGTTATTTCAGTTTTTTATTACTACAAATAAAGCTGCTATAAACATTCATGTACAAGTCCTTGTATAAAAAACTGCTTTTATTTCTCTTGGGTAAATATGTAGGAGTGGAAAGACTGGATCATATGATCTACATTATGTCTAAGTTTTTAAATGAAATTTACCAAACTGCATTCCAAAGTGGTTGTAGCATTTTATATTTCCACTAGCAATGTATGAATTTCCAGTTTATCCTTGTCTTAGTTCGTTCAAATTGTTGTAAAAATATCATAAACTAGGTGGCTCATAAATAACATAAATTTATTTCTCAGTTCTGGAGACCAAATCACTGTCTGATTTGATATTTAGTGAACTCCCATTTCCTGATTCATACACAGCCGTATTTTCACAGTATTCTCACATGGTAGAAGAAGAAAGAGACATCTATGAAGACTTTTTTATAAGGGCATCAATTCAATTTATGAGGACTTTGCGCTTATGATGTTATTACCTCCCGAAGACCGTCCACCTCCAAATACTATCAAATTAGGGATTGTGTTTCAACATGTAAAATGTGTACCAGGAGGAGGGAGAACACAAGCATTCAGTCTATAACAACTTTTATGTCAATTTTCAAATTTTAGCCATGTTAGTAAGTCTGCAGTGGTATTTCATTGTGATTTGCATTTCCTGAATGACGAATAATGTTGAGCATCTCCCCATGTTTATATTTGCCATCTAAATGTCTTCTTAAATGATAGATATATATATTTAGATATATATTTATTTATATATATATTCAAATTTCATGTCTATTTTTCAGTTGAGTTTTGAGAGATAACCCTCTCCTCTGGGCCCTGGGAACAGCTCTACTCTTTCTAATTGGGGAGAAGACCCAGCATTCTGTGTCTGAATCTTCTGGTCCTGTGGTATTAGTGGCAGGCCTGCTGGCCTTGGAGCCGTTCTTAGAGTTATTTCTCCCTGTTCTTTAAGGAAGGGTAGCATACATGTATCCAGCAGAGCATCTCTATTGGTCCATTCATGCTTATAGAATGACAGAAGATCAACAGCCTTCTTTATTTTATCCCATTTTGGTCTGAGCTAACAGTATTTCTGCTTAGGAGGATGATTAAATCTACAAGTCACCTCCCTCTCCATGGCACAAATTTGTGCCTCCATATCTTGGTCCTATTTCCAGAGCACACTCTCTGGATGGGCTGAGGATTTTCTTAAATAATCAAGCTCTGGATCCTTTTTGTTTAATTTTTCCTTATTCAATATATCTGCTTTATCTCACATTTTACTATAAGCTGCAAAGTGAAACCAAGTCACATCTTCATTTCCTGCTTTGCTAAGAATCTCTTTAGGAAGAAATTGTCTCTACAAAAAAATAAAAAATAAATTTTAAAAATATTAACTGGGCATGGTGGCACCAGTTTGTGTCCCAGTTATTTGGGAGGCTGAGGTGGAAGGATTGCTTGAGCCCAGGAGGTTGAGAGTGTAGTAAGCCACGATCGTGCCACTGTACTACAGCCTAGGCAACAGAGAAAAAGAAAAAAGAAATGTCTAAGTTTGTTGCTTGCAAATTCTACTTTTCACCTAACAGCAGAAAATAATTCAACTAAGATTTTTGCTACATTATAATAAGAATATATAGTTTTCTATGTGTTTAAATGTATATATACACAAGCATATGAAACATAAATGGAATCATACTCTATATAAATTTCTCGTTTATATTTTCTTGCCAATAAATTACAGACATTATTCATTTCTGATACATACATATATGCATAAACACACACATATTCAAAATATAATTTATTTTTTTGAGTTGGAGTCTCATTCTATTGCCTAGGCTGGAGTACAGTAGAATGCTCATGGCCACTGCAACCTCCACCTACTGGGCTCAGGAGATCCTTCCATCAGACTTCCAAGTAGCTGGAACAACAGGCACCGTCCCACCATGCCTGGCTAGTTTTTTTAATATATTGTAGAGAAGAGATCTCACCACGTTGCCCAAATTAGTCTTGAACTCCTGGACTCAGTCAATCCTCTCACTTCGGTCTCCCAAAGTCCTGGGATTACAGGCTTGAGTCACTGAGCCTGGCCAAAATATAGATTGCTCTTATTGTGTACATATTATTTTCATAATACTTGATTTGACATTCTATTTCCACTCCTTAACTTTTGTGATCTTACAGCAAGTTACTTAATTTCTCTGTATCCCAGTTCCCTTATTTGAAGAGACTGATGCTAATCAAATACCTACTTCATAGGTTGATTGTGAGATTTGAATTTTGTCTCCTGTGAGGCAATTAGAATGGCAAGCTCTAAATAATTGTTAACTATTATTATTATTTCAGGATTGTATCTCAGTTTGTACAGTTGTACAGAGCCTGGGACTGAACACTTCTTTCTGGCATTGTTGAGAGTGAGGTATTTCTTCTATATATAGACTCTCCACTCTTGTTAAGTCTTCATTTATCCACCACTTTAGCCAGTCACTCAAGTGATCATAAAATTTACCTCTGACAATGTGGAAGAGCAATCACATTCTGGATTACGTGGTTGTCACTTTTCACACAGTCCTGGCTACTTCCTTCTTCATCCTCAGCCTGCCAGGCACCACTCTACACAGCACCTTCTGAAACTGACAACGTCTGACACATTGCCCAGAAACATCTTGCTGTGAAGTAGCTATGCCACTTCCAGTGGCCCTGGTATTCACCCCTGTAATATGACATCTGAAGAGGTCTCTATCCTCAAAGCAGAAATAATGTTTTTAGCTTATAAATGAAATATTTAATGCACTTAATTTTTTGTTATTTTTTGGTAGAGGAGGTAATGAAATTGACATGCAGAGTGTTAGAGTGGTAAATCTCAGAATGTGGTAAACCATTGCTTTGAAAAGCAGAGTAGAATGAAAATTAAAATTAATAATAATAAATTTAAATTATTTTAGAAATTTGATTCATCACTAAATTTATCACTTTGATTCATGAATTTCCAAGCAAATAAGTTTTCAATGAAGCAGAACTACATAGGTTTATTTATAATCTAGTAATCTAATCTATAATTAAACAGTGAATTTCTTAAACCATCTGCAGTTAAAATTCTCCAGTAAAATTCAGTTGGATCTGTGGAAAGCAGTGTGGTGATTCCTAAAAGCTCTAAATATCAACCTTCCATATGAGCCCACAATCCCCCTACTGGGAATATATCCTGAAGAACTCAAATCACTCTATAAAAAAGATACCTGCACACATATGTTTATTGCAGCATTATTCACAATA
>NW_007035674.1:0-7581 GCF_000164805.1 Carlito syrichta | reverse complement strand
ATCACATGTTCTCTCTCATATAATGGACCTTGAACATCCAATGTAATACTATAAGAAAATGACTGACAGTAGTGGGAAACTATGGTGAGGGAAGGGAGATGGGATTAAAGGTAGCAAATATCTGTCTGGGGATGGGGAAACACCTCTTATCAACAGGGTGCCTGAATGAAACATATTTGTATACCTAACCCTTAACTGTACCCCACAACATCATAATAAAAAATATTGATTAAAAAAAAAAGATTCAGTTGGGCAGGCATGGAATGGAGTTTAATGTGGGTTAATCTTTAGTCTCTATTTATCAAATTAAAATGGTCTTTAAATATGTGATGCAAATTTAGAGAAAAGTGAATTCAATCTGTCTTTTAGTCATTGTATTTGGTGTGTTTATACATCTGGCATATGTTTTTAGGAAAGAAGATTTTGCTGTATTTTTGAAACCAGGTGCAAGCCAATTTGAGGTTAAAGATGTAGTGTGCTCCTTGGGCTTGGGGAACATTTTTCTAGAGAAGTTTGCTTTGGAGAAGGTGGCTGCATGAGCATGTCTCCCCTCGCCCCACAGCAGCAGTTAAAAATCCATTCAGAGGTTTTAAGTAAAGTTCACTTGATTGTAGGTCAGTACCCGGTGGATAAATCACAAAATTGCTTCAAATAATGTACGTGATTTGCTTCCTGCCTGCTGAGGAGAAGCTCTGAACCGAGAGAGCATGAAGTAAGAATTGTTTCCTTACCCTTAAGGTTAATGCCCCTGTCACAGCTGAAGTCACTGTCAAGCAAACACAGAGAAGTAGCTTAAAATGCAACTGTTCTCATCAATCTGCCACAGGCCACAGAAAACAAATGGCTTGTGGTTCCCATCTTTGCCAGTGGCAGAGCATTTGTTAACGTACAGAGATAAGAGAAAAGAAAGGAACAAGAAATCCCTTGGCAAAGAGCTTGAATGAAATATGCCACCCAAAGCACAGGGCCTTTCAAAAGTAGTCTTTTATAATCACTGAGGCCTTTTAGGGTGGCAAAGTGTAATGTTTTGGGGAATGTGTTAGGTGTAAATGTTCGCCTTTGTAGTATTAGATTGTTGACCTCCTGCTGCACGAATAATCTTTCTCAAGCACCATTTTCATCAAGTCATTCCTACTCAAGGGCCCTTAGGGAAGAGCGCCCTGGTGCCTACCATATTAGATCCAAACTCCTCAGCCTGTCTTTCCCAGAGGTCCTCCTCCAGCTGATCTTTGCTTCTGTTGTACCAGCAAATGGACCCTCTTGAGTCTCTTGAAACAGATTGGCTTCCTTTTCTCTGCATAATTTTTTTTTCTAGAAACTAACTTTAAGATTTTCTTCTTATTCTCCAACCTCGAATGCGCTCCTAATTCCCAAAGCTATACACTCCCACACACACTTCCATTTCATGCCCGTTGAATTCTTTAACATTAGCTTTGAAATTGACTTTCCTCAGAAAGTCTTCTCTCACTAACCCATAGCCCTACTCCATTAATTTTGATTCTGTATCCCTCTATTCAATCATACTTTGTTTTTACTATTTTTAAATACATATATATTCTACACTGTGAATTTTATTTCAATAAGATTGGTGCCTAAAGCTAGAGTCAAAATATAACAATAGCAGCATTTAAAAATTTTTTTTCTAATGACTTGATAATCATTTTCTTTTATTTACTCAATAAATATTTATTACTTAACTACTCAGAAATGCTGCTAAATTCTGGGTCCAAAATGGGCAATAAAGTATTCCAATTTTGTAAAAACTTAAATTCTATTAATACTTGATACCAATCAAGACCAAAGTACTTATTAGGGTACGGATAGGGTGAAGGTGGAGGGATGGAGGGGGGCAGCACCGCTGGAGCTGGCAGACCAGAGGTGCGTGCTGGCAATCCAGAGATCCAAGTAATGCATAGAATTGCAACACACAAGAGGTGAAGAAAGAAAAGTTTTTTAAAAGGTAAATTAGAGAGAAAAAGAGAAAGGAGAAAAAAAATTTACCTCCCCAAGGTGGGGGAGGGGGACCAAAGCCAGGAAGCATGGTGACAACCATAACTCAAAGAGCACACGGCCACACCAGAGTCTAGTAAGTCAGTGGCTGCTGGCTCCTTGTGGTTGAGTCCTTTTAACCATTCCCCTCGATGGGGGAAGATAATTAAGATGATTGGGTGGTGGTCTGCTCCATGTCATCACAAAGGAGCAGGCAAGAGTTGGTACTGACATCAGGTAATGAACAGCAGACAGATGGGTGGGTTAGTCATGTGATTGCTACCATGGTGGGGTTCATCTGTGTCACATAGGTCACAAATTGCTGATTAGGTTAACTTGGGGAGTTTGAGACTGGAGGGGTTTTCCTGCAAGAGACTTGTTAGACATTTGCAATTTACAAACACCTTGACCAAAGGTGGTTATATTATCACTTTTATGACTTTGGTCAGCCAAGGGGTGCTCTTTGATCTTCCTTGACAAGGAAGCTAAAAGTGTAGTGGAGATTATTATGCTAAACCATGAATTAAAAGATTGGGCTATCCTAGTCTTGCATCTGATGGAAATTTCCAATGGGGGACGGAATAGGCTGTTGCTTGTTCTGCAGTAGAATGTCTGAACACTTTCTAATGGTTATGCTGAGGCAAAAAGACTAAACTAAGAATAAGCTAAGTTTCTTCTAGGTTTCTAAAGGTGCCACCTTTCAGTACTGTGCATGTAAAAGAGCATCAGGTAGGGCTTTCTAAAAGCAGCAACCTCATCTTAACCTATGTACGATTAAACTAGGGATAATCAAAAGGAATTTCTCAGATGGAGGAAACAAGACTGAAAATCTCATTATTCTGTAATATAAAAGTTTTTGTAGGAAGTTAGAATATAAAAGTGGTTCTTATAAACCTCGATCTTAAGTCCATATTAGCATAATCATTTGTTTTTTTCTGTCATGGGCAGATTTTCTGAATGAAAACTTATTTCAGAAATGTGAATCTTCTAAATAAATATAATGATAAGTATTCCATGTTATAGAATTATTTAAAATTTGCCTGGTGGTCTCAGAAACCAAATAAATGTTTTGACCTTCCATAACTTACTCAATGATCTTTTCTTATTTTTTCAACTTTTCAGCAACATTCTCGACTATTAATCACTTCTTTATCATGAAACTCCCTCTTGCTGCAAGGCATAATATTCCTGGAAATCTCTCACCTCACTGAAACTATAATGTCTTTTTTTCCTCACTATTCCTTTGTAAATATGAGGAATTTCTACATTTTAATACTCACTCATTGCTTTTCTCTCTCTGTATTCTCACCTATTTATAGCCTGTAGAGAAGGGTACTTTTATTTTTCTCAATGCATTCTCAAGAGAGTAGAAATTGTTTAATTCAATCATTGAGAATTTGAGACATTTTAAAAGTATTTGATTCATTTTTAGTTAATTTTTGTATATGGTGATAAATAGGGGGTCTTGCTTCATTCTTCTGCATATGAATAGCCAGTTTTCTCATACTCTGTTGAGTAGGATATTCTTTTCTCAATGTTTGTTTTTGTTAGCCTTGTTTAAAATAAGTTGGTTGTAGGTCAGCAGTTTTATTCCTTGGATCTCAATTTTGTTTCATTGGTATATGTTTCTATTTTTGGTTAAGTATCATGAAACCCTGATTGGGTCACATCTACTATGGGGTGAGGTCACCCCCTGTGCAACTTTCCCTTTTGTACTTCCCACGGTCAGCCTTTGTGGAGTGAAAAGCATTAAACCGAACCTAGACATTAAGGGCAGGTGTCTATTCTTGCATGTTTCCATCTCTGCCTTCTCTGAGAATACAAATAAATGGATAAATTAATCCAATATCCACTCTTCAGATCTAGCTTCCTTGCTTCCCAATGCTTCTATGACCCTATATTTTATTAATTACCTGGATCTATGCTAATGCTGTATTGGGAGAACCAAGACTAAATTATCTTCAATGGGAAGTACCCTTTTTCTCTCTCTTTCCTCTTGTTCTGCCTGACAGTCTTTCTAGGTCAGCTCAGGATTGGATTCCTAGACCAGGTAACATATAACACAACAATGAAACTGCTATTATTATTATATTATTGCAAAATAAATTATTGTAAAATTAGAAGAAACTTACATTGAAAAATAAAATTTCAATATATACACTTTTAGTTTTACGGACAGCTAGACTTATTTTTATTGATGTGATTTGATTCTTAAACTTTTCTGTCATTTATTCCTTTCATCATCTGCCTGCTTTTTTCAAAAGTAGTTAAGTCTTATATTAGCTGCATTGTATAAATATATGAAGTCTTTGCCTTCAATATTATTGCTGAATATTTAAGTCAATGGCCCCATTTTGAAAACTGGATTAGTCAGGGGTCTCCAGAGAGACAGAAACAATAGGACATATATATTTGTATGTGTGGCTGTTTAGTTTAGCATTAACTAAATTCTTAACACTACTCCATAAACTATTCTTTATTTGCTCCATTACTTCAAGTGTAAGATTCCAAGCTTTCGATAATATCCCATTTATTTTGCCTTTTCCCTATAATATTTTGGTGACCTGTGCTGCTTCCTATGATTTCGTTTATTGATTTTTTTCTACCAACTCAGATCCATATTGTTTCCTCTGACAATAAAATAGATTAACATTTAAATCAATAATATACATCTAAATCAATGTACCTTTACATTTATTATATAATCTATACTTGTAGAAGATTTTATATTCAAATATAATATCTTCAAGCATCTTTATTATCTGGTAAGTAGGTTAAGGGCTGGAAAAGGTCATGATGTCCAGCAAAATCTTTTCAAACCCAAAGATTGCAAATTTTACTTCAGGCCCTTTGTCACATTGACTGCACTACATAAAATCAAGGAAATATAGAAATTGTGCTAGTGGTCTTAACAAATAAGCATTAGAAATGCATTTAGTTTCTGTCATTTTCAACATTGCCTCTCTTAGTTTTATTAGTATGTTAGGTATAGGAATCTAATTAGGCATTTGATTAAGTGACTTGTGACTCAAAGTAAAATTATGTACTATACATCTTAGTGAATGTAAGTGTAGAATTATCTCAGACTTACATCAAGCAGACAAAGGCAATTAGAAAATCAATCATTAACAGAGCATTTAAGCAAATTATTGAAGAAGATTATTTCGTCAGAAAGTAAATTTATAATAAACTAATAGTAACTTATCCTTGATTCTAAAAAAAAAAAATAGATAAAGAAATAGAATGAATTAATATCATTTATGTGTTTGTTTGCTTAAATGGGGATTATTCTCAGTGAGAAAGAGTTGTGAATTTGTTATTACTGTTGTCACTAATATTTGTGTTACAGAATTTTATTCTCATGAATACGTTAGGTCTAAAGCCCACATTTTGAGAACTTCAAAAGAGATGATTTTCTACCTATACTATGGTAGGCTACAGTGTTAAAAAATTCTTCCCTTCATAAACCATTTATAAATACTTTAAACTATAACAATATTTCAGATGCACAGTTGAACTTAGGAGAAAATAAAGGATTTAAATTCAAATAACACTCAGGAAACCAGAGTGGTCTTTTGGAAACAAAGCTGCATTTGCCCCAAGGACCATTATAGTTCTCAGAAACCTAGAATGTGGGGCTGTAAATTTCACTCTGAGTCAAAAACAAACCAAACAAAAACTAAAAATCTTGGGTCTATGTAAGTAGGATAAAGGACTGAAGGGAGCACAAAATCAGGAGACACTTGAAAGACTACTGTCATGGTTAAAAGGAAGACAAAAAAAATCTATTTATTGCTTTAAGGAGCAGACAAAAAAGACAAGTCTGTGTTGATATGCAACATGAAAAAAAGGAACTTTCTCCAAATTAAAATTTACAGTACAACTCTTCTGCAAGTTTGAACTTTGTGTTTTTTTTACCTGCTAAGTACAGAAAATGTGAAAATAAATAAATGAATTATAGTGTTTACAATTTAGTGGCCCCCAGAGATATGGGACAAAAGTAAAAGCAAATATTTTCTCAAAGGATATACCTACACATCAGGTCTCAAAGAATGCATACGGTTAAAGTCCCATGAAACATGAATTCACAACCAAAATTACAGAGCACATAAGGAGTCAGCCCACAATGAAAAGAGCCATCAGAAGCAACAGATAATGCAATTTAACATGCAAAAATATCATATAATTAGAAATATTAGAAAAAGAATATCAAACATGAATGAAATATATACATAGAAAAGAAACTATAAGATGGTAGATTGGAAAAAAGACAATTTTAATAATTATTTATTTATTATAGAGTTGTGATGCAAGTGAGGATTTACTACATAAGTAGACTTCATGTAAGTGAAGTTAGGGCTTCTAGATGGCCCTCACTCAATTCTGGTAGTTGATCAGGTACCCTTTGTGTTGTCATGTGCTGTGCTCTCCATCCTCCTCCCTCTCTCCTTCCCTCCCACAGCCCAGAGACTATGGATCCCACCATTGTGCTAGTATGATCAGCCCACTTATGAGTGAGAACACACAGTATTCAATTTTTTTGTTTCTGTGATAGTTCACTTAGTATGATGGTCTCCAATTGCATCCAAGTTGCTGCAAAGGTCATGATTTTATTCTCCTTTATGAATGTGTAGTATGAACAGACATTTCTCAAAAGATAACATGCAAGCAGCCAACAGACACGTGAAAAAATGCTCAGCTTCACTAATCCTCAAAGAAATGCAAATCAAAACTACAATGAGATACCACTTAATTCTGGTAAGGATAGCTATCATTAAAAAGTCAACAAACAACAGGTGCTGGTGCAGCTGCAGGGAAAAGGAAATGCTTCCACACTGTTGGTGAGAATGTAAGCTGGTTCAACCTCTATGGGAAGCAGTATGGCAATTTTTCAAAAAATTAAAAATTGGTCATATAATCTAGCATTCCATCTCATGGGAATATACCCAGAGGAACATTAAATTGCTCTACAAAAAATACCTGCACATGAATATTTATTGCCACACTATTCACAACAGTAAAAACATAGAACCAACCATGCTGCCCACCGAAAGTAAACTGGATAACGAAAACATATACATGATGGAGTAAAAAGACAATTTTTAAGCAATAAAAATGATAATTTTGAAAATTAAAGCTCAATAGATAAATAAAATATGTGAACCCAGCTGAAGATAAAATTTGTGATCTGAAAAAATAAATCTGAAGAAATTACACAGAAAGTAACAAAGTAAAGCAAAAAACAAAGAAAAAAGAGAGAAAGAAGGAAGGAAGGGAGGGGGAGGGAAGGAAGGAAGGAAAGAGAGAGAGAAAGAAAAAGAAAGAAAGAAAGAAAGAGAGAGAGAAATGCATTCCACAACTAAGAACATATATTCTTCAGAAATACACCTGGAACAGTGAAAAATATTTACACTCTGAGCAGAATTCAATAATTTAGACACCAATAACAATTTTAAAAGAGCAACTGGACATGTAAAAAGATATTATAAAGAATTGGTATATGGAGACGGGGCAAGATGGCGACGGCATAGATGAACTGGTGAGATTCTCTGAACGGACCAAGACTGCAAACTGCTGAATAGACAGACTGTA